>NW_017731404.1:3776566-3854766 GCF_001890085.2 Hipposideros armiger
CCTCACAGTGTAGTTCTAATTACTGAAGCAGGGGTGCTGGACTCTGGTGTGTTATTTCAAGGCACACTTCTTATCTTTTCTACTCGGGGCAGCAATTGTAGGTGAATGGAAGTTGTGTGTGTGGAGGGGGGAGACGTATATGTGTGTATGCGTGTGCAATCACATACGTGAGTGTGTGCAAAAATCAAAACTGATGTGCCCAGGAACTTGATTTGAGCACAAACTCACAGGCGTGAATATGCAAGGAAATTTGAATGTGTGCTTGTCAGCAACTGAATATATGGCAAGGGGGGAAATGAAAAAAGACTGCACTTAGAGCTTGAGGAAAGAAGAATAAACACAAATTTACAGGTGAGTATTAGCAAATATATACTGAATAGCGTATCTATTGAATAGTAGTCTGCAATAGACCCATCCGAGCTCGGTAGGAGATTGCATTAGCATTGGAAGCCTCAAGTTATGTTTCTCAATAGGGATACAGCAAATTACTGCATATCCACATGGCAGGCACTTGGCTCTTATGAGCTGGCAAGATTGAGGGTTATTTGAGGAATTGAAAATAAAAATTTCAGAGAGGATCAAATCAGTGTTATTTTTGGTCAGTCAGCAGGATAGTCAACAGGTATTTATGAAACAGCCACTTAACTATTTACTTTTTGAACTCTGCTGGCCTGGGTTCGAGTCGGGAGAAGCTCAGACATTACAAGAGGGAGAAGGAGACCGCTGGTCCTGGCTTGGAAGGTCACGTGACAATAAACAAGGAAGGGCCTTAGAGTCAGATCCAGGCACCCCAAGTCTTACCACCCCCTACTCTAAAGTAGGCCCCCATTTTATGTGAGAGTGAGGTTCTGAAGTCAGCCCATTAGGAAAGACCACAAAGAGTCAAAATTATCTTTGAAGTTTGCTTACATCTCCTGACCTTTTTTTTTTCCCCATTACTAAATTTAAAACATGTTGAGCCCCAATGCCATTAGGAGACCGAATTCATTATCAATCAAGTGACACACACACAAAATTGTGTGCGGCCTTCTCGCACCATTTTTATGGCCACTAACGTTTAAGAACCACTGTGTAAAGGAAGGACTAAAAACTGAATCTCCATGCAGGTGTCTGGCCTTGAGAATCAGCCTGCCCTTTAGATGCTATCAAATCCCCAGTGCGTCCGTCCGTCGTCCGTCGGGTGGACGGTGAGACTGCTCAGGTCTTCCTGCCTGCCTGCGGGGGGGCGGGGGGGGGTACTCTGTTCGCAGTAACAATAAGCCTCTCTAACCTTAATACATGCTAATGGAGTTATTTGATGTGTTGAGGATTAAATGAAACGCTGAAGCAACCGTTTGAAATGCTAAGATTCTGCTTATGAAATCCCCAAGCCAATACTTCGGTTCCTTGTTTCTGCGTTCTACTCCAGGACACCTTCTCTGGGGCAAGGGCTGCCTCTCACAGAATGGGGTGGGGGACACACAGCAAAAGAAGGTGCCCCAAAAGGAGTGGGGAACCCACTGCACACATTTCAGAGACATTACTTACCATCCAAGATTCCTGAAGGAGTGTGCCACGATTATTTTGCTGAGGTCCATACGGCTGGATGTGGACCAATGAATTACCCGGGTCCCTTTATGACAGTGTCAATCGCTTGCTTCATAGGGACTGAGGACTGGTGAGTCCAGATGTGGCTGTCTCCCAAATTGTTGACCATTCCCTATTGAACCAACTAATTCTTTTCGTTTCAATCATGTCCTATGTTGCTATAGTCTCAAAGGAGGTGAGAACTAGTTCTTTATGCTTTGTCATTCTTGAGCAGGTTTTTCATTATGTAAAAAGCCATTATAATTCAGAGAAAACCAACTCAATGTGTGAAATGGTGAAATAATCCTAACATCACGTGAAGGCTCCAGTTGGGGTCTGCAGATTACATCTGCATGTAGAATACAAATACGTGTGCCCACGTTGAAGGAGCACCACTGAATAGTACACTCGCTCTTCCTAGCCCTCCGCGTCATCTTCTGTGCCAAGAACACGCATTTAGCAAATGCTAGCGCCCCACTCGCAGACCTCACCACTCTCCCCTCGGCTGCTTTTAGAGCCCCTAGGGCACATCCACACTCCTATCTCTGAGCCTCTCCAGTTCTGTCGTGTTCATTTTGCAGCCGAGTGGACCTTTTGAAAATGCAACACATCACTCCTCACCTTTCAAACTCTTTCCTTGCCTTCAAATTCTTCAGTGGCTTGCTGGGTGTATTAGTGTCCTAGGGCTGCTGGGACAAAGGGTTACACATGGAGTAACTTCAAACAACAGAAATGGATTGTCTCACATTTCTAGGGGCTGGAAGTTCAAAATCAAGGTGTCGGCAGAGCCAGGCTCCCTAAAGCCTCTTGGGGGAGAGTGTACCTGGCCTCTTCTGAGCTTCAGGCTGTGGCCTGCTGTCCTTGGCTGGTAGAGCATCACTCCACTCTCAGCCTCCATCATCACTTGGCTTCCCCCTACACATGCCTGTGTCTACATGGCTTCACTTCTCTTTGTGTTTGAGTCCAAATGTCGTCCTTTCTATGAGGACACCAGCCATATTGGATTAGAACCTACCCTAATGCCCTCCTCTTAACGTCATTGTATCTGCAAAGACCCGCCTTCCAGGTAAGGTCACGTTCACAGGTACCAGGCAGAGTATGGACTTCCACATATCTTTTGAAGGACACAGTTCAACCCACAGTGTGGTTTTACTCAGATAAAACCAGCATTTTACCATCACCTACAAGGCCCTGCAAAGCCCGACTCCCGGCTGTCTTTCCAGCCCCGACTTTTGTCCTCATCACCTCATTCTTTCTTACCCCAAATTCTCTGGCCTTCTATCAGTTCCTTAAATTGTCATGCCTCTTCCCACTGTAGGGCTCTTTCCCCCCCCCCCAGTAATGCAGTCTTTCTGAATTATTACCTTTCCTTATTCCCTACACAAAGTACCTTCATTCTCAGCACAGGTGTTACTTTTGTAGCAAAGCCTGCCTACCATCCAGACAAAATCTGTTTGCTCCTCTGTCATCTCCGAGAGTCCCCCTTGCTTGGAACTTACCACGGTTGGCAGTTTATTTCTATGTGGTTACCTATGTGTGATTTATTTATTTACTTGTTTATTTATGTGTGATAAATAACATGTGATTATTTAAATCCTATCAATCCCATTTGCATAAGGTAAAAGCAAAGGCTTTCCAGCCTAGACTAAGTGCTTAAGAAATGATTATTGACTGAAGAACGATTTCATAAATATAAAATTAGATTATGGGATGGCTGGTAGGCCCTCGCAGGCCCCCACATGAGTTTTAATATTTAGAAAATTGTTAGTTTTGTGTGACCCTTGGTGTTTAGTATCTTGCAACTTAATTTGGACTTTGCAAAGGAGTCTGTGAACGATTTCCTGTTGTTCTTGTTCCCATAAAGAGCTGAGAGGCAGTGACTGTGCCAACTGGATGTAAAAGCCCTAAAAAACAAAATTAGAAGAACAAAAGAGAAAGGAAAGGCAAGGCAAGGAAAAGCAAAGCCAAGTGAGTGTGTCTAGTGTCAGGTTTACTGCTCAGGGAAGCATCAGAAGCCATTTTATCTCGTTTTGTTCTTACTTCACTGCTGCACACAAGCGAGGAGCCCAGAGCCCTCTGTGGGATAACGCGTTAATCCTCATTAGTCCTTATGCAGGTGGACTTGCGCTGCGCCCCGTGGAACATGAGGAGATACCTCCCCAGGAAGGATAAATGCCTCGTCTTGTCGCTCACCTACCCTGAAATACCTAATGGGCTAGCCTAGAAGTATACGCTGTTTATCATCACTTGGACGGGGCAAGCCAGTCCCTATTGAAGGCTGCTGGACCATGAGTGATTGATGGTGCTTTTACCCCCTCGACTGCTGGGGGAGGCAGCCACATGGGTAGAATTCCATCTGTCCCATATGCAGCCCCTTTAATTAATGATTTATCTTATTATCTTCCTTCCTGAAAGGGGAAAAAAAAAAGGTTTTACTTCTATTGGTAAAACTACCATCCACCAAACAGGATCATTGTCTAAATCCCAGTGACAAACAAGTTGATGGGGAGTATTCTGGGGAAGAGAAACCTAAGAGGAAACAGGTTAGCAAAATCCCTTGTTTCCTGAAGGAAACATTAGTAGGTGTTTCCTAATCCTGCATAGCAAAAGGTCACCACTTTGACACACACACACACACACACACACACACACACACACACCTCTGCTCAAGTGTCCATATAACAAGGGAGGAACTGTAAAGAGACTCCACTGGGTGAGGGAAACCATTCATCCAGGGGCTTGGCAGTTCGACGCTTGAAAAAAGATGACTTCTTATTAACATGCAATTGTCACCATGTTTAATAATGAAATATTGATCTGTTCCTGCTTAATGAAAATCAACTTATTCTAATTTACCCCAGAAAGAAAACCACTTAGGGTCTCATTCCAACATCTTTGCATTGTCCATCTGTGTATTTTCATAGTTGTATTTATTTTTTTTAGTGCCTATAGCTGAGAACCAGGGAACAATTAATATCAGGTCAACTGAATTTATTTTTCTTTTCTTCCTTTGTTGAAATTCAGTCATCTGATTTAGCAAGAAAACCCTTCATGGGGATCTTATAATGGGCATTAGTGATTTTATGATTAAATGACTATAATCTTCTTCAATAAAAAATACTATTATATTAGAAATGCAAAACCTTAAAAATCACTAACACTCCTAATCTAAAGCAATATTTGTAGCTATTTACGGCTATATTTACATTGCAGTAAGGACTGGATTCTATTCACAAGATTTATCGGTCTTCGTTGTAGAGAACAATTTTACACAGAGGATCTCTGTCTAATAGCCTATCTTAATTAGCTGCCAATTTTGTGAATTATTCCTGTTTTACAGTCACCGTTTTCCTACTCATTTATTTACCTGTGATTTTGAAATTATCTGTGAAGCAATCTCTTTTGGATAATATCGAAACGAGCCAGTGACTATTACCTTCTGAAAATGTAGATCATTTTGATTTACAATGTAAAATGTAAATACTTTAAGGTCAGGACTCTGCGGAAAGAATAATTCACAAGTCGATACATTGTTCCTTCGCACTTGTACATTTATTACCCAGAGGCACCTAGGAGTTGTGGGTCTGTGTATGTTTACCAACATGGTGGCTTTTATTGCTTCTGTGAGGTGGTGTTGCAAGGAGGTTCACATAAACATTTATATAGGTTTTAGAAAACAGTTGTTACTGAGGAAGAACCTTTTTCTATTTACACAAATTCAGAACAAAGAGACATTGCTACAGCTTCCGGTAATTGACATGTGGGCGTGTTTTTCAAGTCACTGACTGGAAGAAGTGAGTGTCTGAGATTTATTTTTGACAGGACTTAAATTACTGGTAGCCTGCCACATTTTTGAACAATTACTAGACACTGAGGGGTTTCAAGTAATGGGTACTGTTTGTTTGAGGGATGGGGAAGTTTCGAAGCTGTTGGAACAAAACAGTTTTCCATTTGATTAGTAAGAGGCTAACACGTACATTTATATCACTAACTAGTACAAACATAGTTGACTCCGCAAGTGATAGTTTTTTGTTCTCAGAATAAAAGTCACACTTAAAGAGAAAAACCCCTCCACTTGATGAATTGGTGAATCATGGGAATTTCGGAGAGGAAGGGGCCTTCTTGCTCACTGACAGCTCTCCCCTCCCCTGGCTCTTTCAGATGAGTCCCCGAAGTGTACACAGAGCAGAGAGCTTTGTCCTGCTTTGTTTCAAATGTCTCGAAAACTGGGGCTTAATGTTCATTAATTAGCGACTATCTTTCAGGAGCTTCTAGACATTGTTTAACCAACCATCTGAACTCCGACTGGAAAATTAAAATTCACAATTCGTGAACTGCTCATGTCCCCAAAAGATAAAGCAACTGCAGCTGCCATAATTGGCAATGCATCGACATTTCAAGTTATCCAAAAAGTCAAAGCAGTTGCGTTTCCTCCCCCTTCTTTCCTGTTAGTATGCCTGATGAAAAGAAAAGATTGCAAGGTTTCCAGTCCTTGTCTTTTGTATTTACTGCAGCTTAAAAAGAGGGGCCGGCTCTGGGGGAGGGGCCTACCTCCTGGACCTACCTGCTCTTGTAATTCTTAAACAGGCAAGGCAGGTCAGGAAAACCCGGAGCTGATGTCTCTGACTGACCTGGGTTTCACCACCCCTCCAAGATCTGCTCTGCTCCTCTGGGTCCAGAGACAGCCATGAAGTCATGTTCTCTGATGACGCCTAGAGAATTATTCAGCACTGAGTGTATCTCTCTAAAAACAGAAAGAAAGAAAAAGGAAAAAAAATCCTTTTTTTTTTTTTTTATTGAAGACACAAAAAGCTTTCCTTTATCAGAGTCTAGAGCTCTCAGCCTGGGGTGATTTTGCCCCACCTCCACCGGACATTTGACAATTTCTGGAGTCATTTTTGGTTGTCTCCACAGGGGAGTTGCTACTGGTGTGTGGGGTGGAGGCCAGAGATGCTGCTAAACATCCTCCAATGCCCAGGATGGCCCCCATGACAAAGAATGGTCCAGCCCCAAATGTCCATGGTGCCCCTGCTGAGCAACCCTAGTGGAGAGTAATGAGGCAATGCTCCTTCACGAATGTTCTGTGCTGCCACGTTGCTGTGGTTGCTGGGTTATTTCCCTGACCGACACATCCAAATAAAAAATGTATCAAGAGTGCTAAGTTGGGTTGGAGCAGAGGTGTTCAGGAAATGCCTTTGCTTCAATTAGATGACATTTCTTTAAAGTTACACAGCCCATGCTTTCAGTTTCTTTCAAAGAACATGGTGTGCCAATCAATAGAGGTGCAAAGAGTATCTTCAGTGTGGACAAGAAAATAATAATAATGTAGCAATATTAATTACCACGTGGGGCTACTCTATGCCAGTGTTAGGAATCAGCACGATCTCAGTATTACTTTATTGAATGCTCTGGAAGATGATTTTCCTAGGAGTAGCCCCGAATTCTTGTCCTGTTTCTGTCCCCTCCTCCTTTTGTAAGCTTGGACGATAGGATTTTTTTCTTGTCTCCTTATTCCTCGTCATTACATATCAGAGTGACTCTAAATCGTGTCTTAATCACATTCTATTTTTAAGATCTCATAACGCCATAAACTATCATAGATTTTAATTGATATCATGAAAAATAACTGATGTGGCTTCATTCTCTTCTTCTCAGCTGGGTGTTTTAACATCACCCCTAGCAGACTTTTCCAAAATTCCTCTGGGTGTCAATTTTAGGAATCTGTAAATTACAGGAATTACGTATGTGAGATTGGGCTGTTTCCTCTCATTCACTGGGGGTCAGCCAGGTGAATTCACTAGAAAGGGAGAGAGATCATTAGCGTTGAAGGGAGGAAAAAAGATATACATCTGCCTCTCTGTGTATCTATTCTTTCTTCTATCCATCCATCCATCTGTCCATCTGTTCATCCAGCTATCTACTTCCATCCACACATATGGGTAGAAACATCTGGAATACAATTCAACAAAGGTTACAGTTATTTCTGGATCCTGGGATATTGGATGATTTTTAAACTGTCTTCTTTATAATTTTCTCTGTTCCTTAAATATAGTAAGTATGAGTCATTTTTAACAATAAAATTATTATTTTTTAAAAGGAAAAAGATGATATGGGGTGAGCTAGTGGATGCTTTTCAACAGTCCAGGAAAACTGTTTTGATAGTTGAAAAGTGTGCTTCCCATTCTCTATTAACTCTTTTCTGCCAAGTTAAAAAAAATTGCTCTATTTTCAGTTTTGGGTCTATGTTGATTGATGTAACTTTTCATTCTGAAATATGCATGTTTAACTATAGTTTTCCACTGACTTCAGTGTTTGTTATTTTTACTATACATTAGCTGAAAGTAGAGGCCATTTATCATAAGGATTGGTTACAGGATTTCTCTGGGCATGATTTTGCTACAGACTATGAGACAACCAATGAAATGTGAGATGCTTTTTCAAATTTTAAGGAATCTACAGCCTGGCTGCAAGGACAATAAATGAAGGAGAGGCCGTTGCCTTGCCTGTTCTGGGCTTGTAAACTACATGTACGTAACTGCTTCTCACCTTTATAATGGCTGTCGTAAACGCTTATGCATCTTTTAAACCTCTGGTCAAATGTCACCTCCTCCATGAAGCCCCCCCTTGAGTACTCCTTGTGAAGCTAAATATTTCCTTTGATTGAAAAGTTAAATGTTTGCTCCTTTGATTGCTAAGTTAACTGCTTCCTTTTTCATGGTGTCTATTACTGTTCTCATATATAAAAATTATAGCATTGCCAAAAGTATGTCCTTATGAATGTGTCTGTCCTACTGGACTTGGAGTTCCCATAGGGAGGGGACAGGATTTATTGGTCTATGTGTCCCCAAGGCTCCACACAGTGCTTCAGTTATTCACTGGGAAATGAACTGGCCAGAGTACAAGTTAGAATGAGATGGGTGCAGTATGAAGTGTCAGAATCAGAAAAATGTGTAAAACGTAAAAGGCAAGACTGGATTTTGTAAAGCTTATGTCTGTTGGAAAGTTCAAATATACACAGACTAAAGAGCCAGACAAAATGTGCAAAACAATGAACAAATAAAACAGCGTTGCTGTGTCTGAGTTTCAGGGACTTGATGATAAAGAAATATTCAGAGTTGGAAAAGGCTTTCTGGAAAATATAGGTATTAGTGATTTTCGTAAATAAAAATTTAGAGCACATCTACTCTGTGCCAGGGAGGGTGCATCACTCCCTTCTCATCAGAGGGAGGTGTTACTCATCCCATTCTATAGATGAAGCGATTGAGGCAAAGGGAAGCAAATGACTCGTCTGAAGTCACACAGCTCATCAGTCAGGGCCCTGACCCCTCCCAAGGTATTTGCCCTTGAAATTCAGCGTTCTCCCCATTCAAGTCCAGCTGCTTCATGTCCTCTTATGTCGCTGGTGTTTCCTCCATATGGAAAGCTTTGAAAAAGCTCCAGTCGCGTTTTGAAATTTCATGACAAAAAATTGAATGTCATCCAAAGCATAGTTTAGGATTTTAAACATCCCTGTCAATCCTGGCTGTCATCGCCAGGAGATTTTTATCCCAACAATAGATCACTGTGATGGGCTTGGCCTGAAGGGCCCTGGGCTGTTATAATGAGTAAGATCTGAATCTATTGAGTAATGCAAATAAATAAAAAAGAGACAGGTAGTCTCAGAATTTCCATTATTGCCTCCTTCACTGTCAAGCTCATGGACTGCTCCAAGCCAAACACCTCCCTTTTTACCATTTTAATAATCTGAGCAATGGGAATGAGAGAGTTTGGGTTTTTCACAGAGCTGATATTTTAATCATCTCAATGGCTCCCCTTTCGGAGCACATACGTGACTGGAGTGAAAGTCGGAAAGCACCCGGGAGATCTGCAGTCAGATGATGAACGTGTCACATGATCACGAAAGAGCCCCAGATGACAAACCAGGGAGACCCGTGTCTGATACTGAATAACTGGGGGTTTGCAGGGAGAGGGGGAGTAGCGAGTGCAGAGGCCCCCGCTGGGAATGAGTTTGGACAGGGTGTTCTGGAACAGAAAGCAGGCCAAGTGCAGCTGGCGAGAACCAAGCACGTCGGAGCATGATGAGACCGAGAGGAACGATGCAGGCAGCGTAGGGTGACCAACCGTCGCAGGTTGCCGGGGCACTGGGAGGGCTCTGGGATGCGGGACTTTCGGTTTTAAAACTGGGAGAGTCGTGGGCACACTGGGACTGGTCGGTCACCCTAGGCAAGGGCCAGGTCATACCAGGTGAGGGCACCATGGAAAGGAGTGTGGGCTGTCTGTCCTCTCTGTGCAGCGGGAGAGCCTGGGTGTGTTTTAAGCAGGCAAATCCTTACGGCCCTTCTACGTGGAGACTGAAATACCAGTTCTGTGTCCTTTGGCACGTCACCTAACCCCTCTTGCCCTTAGTTTCCTCATTGGTAGCAAGAGGTGGTCACACCAGGTGACACTCAAGGTTCCCTTCAACTCTGAAACCCCATGACGTTCCCCACTTTGTTCTGTAGACAGGAAAGAACCACTAGGGAACCTGAGCAAAGGAACGACACAGTGAATTTCTGTAAGGATGGTAAACCTGGCAGTCGTTTACAATACTAACTGCAGCAAAGAGAGAGCCAGAGAAGACCGTGGAGACACTGCGGTCATCCAGTCAAGAGGTGATGAGAGCCTGGACTAGGGCAAGGCCAGCACGGATGGTGGACGGAGGAAGGCAGGGCTTGGTGGGTGACTGCATATAGCTGATCCTGGAGTCGCCGAAGTATGATGTCCTCCATCGTCCTTTGGTTCAACTTAGTGAGTGGATGTACGTGTGCCAGGCATTGAGTGCGCAGAGGTGGACCAGTCCTTGATTCATGGAGTCAGTCTGGTGGAGAGAACCACTCTCAGACAGACTAGTTGAGTTGTGCTTAGTGCTGTGAAAGAAATGTGCTACACAGGCGCTGGGACGGAGGGGACTAATCCAGGCTGCACATCAAGGAAGCCTCCCTGAGACAAATGATATGAAAGCGCACAACGGACGTATGAGCAGCGAGTTAGGCTGACGGGAGGGGTGGGGCGACCGGGATGGAGCAGGCCATGGACGAGAACATTTGAGACACGGGGTTGGTATTTGCAAAGGAGATGAGGCAGGAAAAGGTTGACACCTTCTGCGGACTTGTAAGAGTCTTGTGTGGCTGAGGAGTAGACAGAGGATCCTAAATAGTTGGAAAGGGTCCCATTATAAAAGGTACTAGCAGACACAGATCCACTTTGGAAGTAATTCTGAGAGCGATGGGAAGTCATTAAAGAAAGGGTTATAAATGGAACCCTCAGTGCCATTTCTGAGTTTTGAATATGTGCGTCAGGGAGAAGAGGGGCTGGTATTCCTAAGAGACCTGGGGCTTAGAGGTGAATGGCAGGGAAATTTTGGTGGAAAGGCAGGAGAAGGGATGGGAATAATGTGACCAAGTGGAAGCAGCCCCTTGGGTATTGAAGACACGGGCCCATGAGCTTGGTAGAAAGATCAATGGTAAAGATAACGCCACGGGGGCCATCCATCCAGTGAAGCCATAAGAGTGCATCGGTCCTGTAAGATGAGGAGTTGGGGAGAGGAAGGCAGAGCCTTGAGACCCGTCCACATTGGGGGGCCGATTTGGGAAGACCGGACGTGGAAAACCCAGGCAGACGGGAGGAAGACTCGGGAGGCTTAGGCACATGGAAGCCAAGACTGAGTCACTGAGAGAGAGTAGTGGAGGCATCGAATGTTGCACAAAGGTTCCCGGAAAACGAAGCCCTGACATGAAGCCAGTGTGTGTGGTGGTCCATCGATCATTCGTTATCTCTGAGAGGGAGGTTAGTGACTAAGGTTTGGATTACATCACCTTGGACAAAATGAAGAACAAATTTCCCGATCTCCACTTGCAAAGACGCCGTGGAAATTGGCTGCTCGCTCTCCCTGACTTTGCTGAGCTCTCTCAAATTTGCAAACACTCAGATCTCTGGGTGCTGCAGCAGAAAATTGAAACATGCCCTGTGTACAATGGGGGTGAGTTTCTGTGACCCAACTCCGTCCCTTTTAGGCGTTTGGGATGTCAGCCTCTCCGACTGGCTCAGTGCGTAGGCACAGAGTCCAAGTAGCTGCCTCAGAGAGTCGGGCCTTTGGGGCGGAGGGGAGGGGTGAAGCGGAAAGGGCTTGTGTCAATTACTACCCCAACTTTATTCTACACAATCCGTGCAGCCGTGTTTACAAAGAGACATTTCTGTAAACCAAAGATCTGAACCCCAAATCTAAAAACATGTGAGAAAAGAGTTTTGCTGTTCGGGATGTCCTCCAAACAGGGAATATAATGTGGATTTAAGCATTTCACTTTAGTTGCCTCTATTCCTTTGAATGACTAGCTAGGCTTCTTCTTCGTTGTTTTTTTTTAATATCTTAAGCTTTCAAATAGTACTTGTTCATTTTAAGAAATTTACCAAGTCCAAGAGATTATATAGTGCCGGACACGTAGTAGTATTACTATGTATTACATTAGTATTACTGAGTATTAAATACTTCTTGAATGAATGAAGGAATGAAGGAAGGAATGACAAAAAGAAAAGAAAATGGTACAAAATAAAGCTTGATTAGAGGGAATCTGTCATATTCAGGATTTTGTGGGCCACATTAATAATATTTGGTATTTGAACAGTGGGAAGCTATAAGTTTTCAATCAGGGGATTACATAAACAAATTACCTTTTAAAAATAGTACTGTGGCTGCTTTGTACGAGGGGCATTGGTGCAGAGTGAGGGACAATGCAGAGATGCCAGCGAGGACACGATTGCAGCAGGTAGGTGGGGAGATGGTAGCTCAGCCCAGGCTGACAACAATAGAGATACTGTATAGCGGAGCGCGTGGACCAAGATATATTTTGAGAGTCAAATCAATAGAACATGGGTATTAGTTCAACTTAAGGGGAGATTGGGGTGACAGAGGGGCAGCTGTTGAGTGTAAGATCATTGTGAGATGGTCAAGTGATATGGAGAAGGCCGTTGGGTGCTCACACAGACCTCAGCTTAACCCTTGGGTGCGCCCACTTGAAAGTCCCAACAACTATTATATAGAATGTAATGCGTGCTCTTGACCTGGGTCAGCATAGCTAGAGCAGGATGATAGCAGGAGAAAACACCAAACCCTGAAGGGCCAGTATGTAAAGTCATAAAGGAGAAAGAAGCCACAAAGAGGCCCAGAAAAAGCCCTCAGAGAGGCTGGAAGAAAATCGAGATGGGGTCGTTTTCCAAGAGAGGAGGCAAAGAGGAGAGAGTGTTTCAAGAGGGAGTAAAGTGATGGACGCGGCCAAGAGGTCAGTGAGATGCAAGCTGCAAAAGTGCCCGGCGACCTTGACAATGCGGAGCTCCTGGGTGAACTTGGCCAAGGCATTCTCAGTACTCCGGTGGGAGGAGAAGCCAGGCTGGGTTGGTTGATAAAGAAATGGGAAGTGAGATGTAGACACAGCAGAGTGGGCACCTCACATGGGCTGCCAGATGTTAGTGGTCAGCGTGTGAGGCATCTAAGTGCTCTAGTGACAGAACAGTCCAGCGTTTTGGGGACACACAAAGGGAAAATCAAAGTCCACAGTGTTTAGATGCCAAGTTTGGTCCATTCCAGGTACTACTGCAAACAGCTCGATTATGTGCCAGCAATGCCAAGCAACGTGAATGTTTCCTGGGCCGATACTAGTAATGAGATGATGATAATTATACAAATAAAAATGACCACTTACTGCGTGCTGGCTTTGCACCATGCCACAAAGTACCGTTGTATCTATATACCCTGTAGCTCATTTACTTCTCACAACAGCACCAAGAGATAGTTTTAGGAGACCCTTTGTACAGAAGGCAAAACTGAGGCCTACAGAAGTGGAATCACGAGTTCGAGAACACTGCTATAAGTAGGGCCATGGCTCTGGTCTGAGCCCAAGTTAACCATTTGATTACGCAGTCTCTCTTAGTTGTGGTTGCCCCATGGAGATTTATTGTCTGGTTAACTGGGAATCCGACTGAATTTCCAAACTTGTTCAGCTTACCTAATTTGATAAGAAGCATCAAGAGTTGAAAAGCAATTACATGGAATGATTTGAATCTTCAATGAGCTAATATATCCAGGACTCTTCTAGTGCTGACTGCACAGAGAAGCTTGTGTAGGTGTTATCTATTATTACTTACCTAAAGGCTCTGGAGAGAAATTGGTCTGCCCATCTCCAGGGCTAATCAAACACTGTGAATAGTAACACAAATTCCTCCCCTCTCCCACAAGGACAGTGAAATTCTTGCTTCTTACAGGGTCGTTTTCAATTTCTACTTAAGGAAAAGGATGGTGTTTCCTGGCATTGTTCTTAAACTCATTACAGGAAATGATATTGTTATAAGCAAGGACAAAGGTATGATGTGAAAACATTTAACCAATGCACCGAGTCATCTGTTTATGCTGTAGGACAGCCCTGTAGAGTCCTATCATTTTTGCTGACCTAGAGTAGCAGAGAGACTGGCCACCTCTCTTAAGCCACCCACTATGAGTTTGGGATTGAATTTGACCCCAGTTTAACTGAGGTAGCCATGGAAACCAAGGGATGATGCAGACACTTCTTGAGTACCGACTGTGTGTTTTCCAACATTAATTGGCTTATTTCATCCTTATGAATACAGTCCCTTCTGCTGTAATGCTTTGTTTGAAATTAGGAATTTTTCCCAACGTGATTGATACCTATTGAGCATAATGGGGATTTTGCGTTTGTGTATGTTTGACTTCAACGGGGAGAAGCACTAGGTGAACACACAAAACTACACCCAGCTGAACCACAAAGAGATGCACAAAAGACACACACACACACACACACACACACACACACACCCCGCAGACACCTGCCAGCTACCTCAGGTCACCAGGTGTGTTATGAGCCATGCCCATCCATATCCAGTGTCACATTTTTCTACTGGATTTCAGATAGCCCTCCTCCAATCCCTTCACAGTAACTCACAGCTGCAACCCTTCTGACATCCACTTCCATAAATCTCTTTCAAGGTAAAGTGCTGCGTTTATCATAGACGGTATTTATGTATTTTTAACCATTTAACTTGTGTGAAGCAGTGCTGCCATTTTTATTAGGTGCCTATCTATTTTTTTATTACTTGTTACTGACATCAGCATTGTGCTCCTAAGTCCATTTTTCCCATAAGTCCTGTGGTTTTTATTGTGCGATTTGACATAGTGTGGTACCCTTTAGAAACACGCACATACCTTAGAACAGAACTGAATATAAAAAAGAATGGAGCAAATATTATTGTTCTTATTGATTATTCCACAAACAGGAAAATAAGCTAACAGCAGATGAGCAACTTACGCCCCAGGTCACCCATCACTGACTTCATGTTTGTCTGATTGCCCAACTCCCTTCTCTCACGCCCCGAACACCTCTGAGTGGTCCCCAGGGGCGCTGAACTGGGCAATTGTTGCAAACCAGCTTTAACATTGAGAACAGAACTTTTTCGGAAAGACCTTAATTCAAGCTGATCCACACAAGTGTTTGAATCGTCTGTGTATTTTTAAAACCCAAGTAGGTAATCTTCTTTGTACACACTAAATCCGTCCGGTTCTGCTCACACGTTAATAAATTTTTCTCATTTGTGAGAGCTACTGAATAGAGCCGGTGAATTGTTTTACCCAGTAGGTGGTAGAGCCGTAATGAAGAAGCCTCGTGATTGAGTAGGGTTGGAGCCTCTTATCTTCCTCACTGAGGGGGGAGGCACCATTAGTAGTAAAAGTAATTACCTGTGTAGAGCAGGCTGATTGCATCAAGTACCTACTATATGCCGCTAAGATAGTCATCTCAATTTTAGAGCTCCTTAAGAGATCTTCATTTGATGTTAATTTTACATTTTTTAGCAAAAGTACATTATTTTTAGAAAACATTGTGTTCACTGGGCTAACTCATTTTTTAAACCCCTCAAAGAGCTTCCTGTGCCTGGGTTATTCCCTCATAAGTGGCCTTTCCCCAACATGGCAGCTCCAAAGAGCATACGGAACAAAGTTGGAGATGATAAGCTATCTAAATGTAAAAGAATCTGTTTGGAGAGAGTTGATGTTAGGTGGAGGTGAAAAACCTGGGCTTTTGTCTATGAAATCACCAAGTCCGTTATGGGGAATTGCTGGGTGCTGAAAGCAGTAATTCCTAAAAAAAAATGTGCCAAATCTGGTTCAATGTTGTACTGGATAAACTTTAAATTCTTCTCTGATAGGAATATTAGAAAGGGGGTTGCTTGATTAGATGGAGACAAGGCCAGAGACCTGACCCTTAGTGGTAGTAATGCAGAAAAAAACTCAGCCAAGGGCTGTTAGAGGCCAGACTTTTCCCCACTGGCCAAGGGCAGGACCACAACCAGCTCCCAACCTTCCGCGTGTAAAATGAACACACGAAACAGGTTCCCCATCTAAGCCCAAATGTCTATAGATGTAGACGGATGAATTTTTTACCATGTTTGCATTCACAGTGGGGAATCTGTGCCGTAGCCCTGTAGCTAATTGAACACCATGCTTTTGTGTTTGTCAACTTGCCCCTAAATGTATATATCAACTTTTTTTTTTTGCTTGCGTAGTCTCAAAATGTTATCTTCCCTAAAAAATGTTTGCTTACTTGTTAGCAAGTAAATAAAAGATTACAGACGGTCCTCGACTTACGATGGATCCAACATATGGTTTTCGACTTTATGATGGTGCAAAAATAATACACATAGTAAACGACATGAGATAGTCAACACTTTAGTATAACATAGGCCTTGTCTTAGGTGATTTTACCCAGTGGTGGGTTACTGTAAGTGCCCTGAGCACGTTTAAGGTAGGCTAGGCTCAGCTATGATATTCAGTAGGTTAGGTGTATTAAATGCATTTTTGATAGGGTATTTTCAACTTATGATGGGTTTATCAGGACATAACCCCACCGTAGTGGAGGAACATCTGTATTTGTAAGCCTGGCACATGTTATTTCAGCTAGTAAATAGTCTCCAAACTAATATGCCTATAAAAAATGACTTTGAAGCCTCTGAATTATATTGGTGTGGCCCATATGACCGAGGTTGGTGGTGTCTTCTTTGCCATATCCGCTTCTTTTTTATGGCTTCCCATATCACAAAGCCAGAAGGTGACCATCAGATGAGTTACCTGATGAAAAGATCCGCTTTCAAAGTCAGATAAACGTGGTTCAAATCCTGTTCCTGTCATGTTACCAGTTCTGAGACATTAGGCAAATTACTTAACTGATTAAAGAGTCAGTTTCCTCATCTGTAAATCAGACACAGCAACAGTACTTACTTCACAGGATTGTTATAAAGACAAGAATCAAATGAGATAGTATGGAATGTTGTTCCTTTTTATTATTGGAAGGAATCGTGAAAACGTCCAATTTGCAGTAGTCACCTTTAGGAAGAAGGGACAGGGTGTTGCTTTAATATCTTTTTTTTTTCTTTACGATTTTTCTATCATTCTATTTGAATTTTTTAACCATAAGCATTTAATGTCTTTTTCCTTTCTACCTTCATTGTTCATTGTCTTTTGAATTATCTCTGGTGAAATCATAGACTTTTTTATTATTTTGTTCTTGAGACTTCCCTGATTTTAAAAAACTAATAACATATTATTAAAAATTAAAGAACATAATATAGGTAAGGTGTTTTTCATAATGCCTGCCACAGAATAAACATTAATCACATTAATCATAAGTAATAATATCACCTTCATAACTACCAAGATCTTACAATTCAGGAAGAGCAAAGAACGGTGGGATACACAGTCATTCTTCTAAAGATGTTTATTTCAATAATTCTGGTTAATTTCAGGCCCTGGAATTGTGAATAAGTGTATATATTGGTTAAACTGCTTTATGCCAAATTGCAAAGGACTCAAAATTATTTTTGTGCTGGGATTATATTATATTACAAAAGCGTTTAAGTCAATATGGGCATTCAAGTGGATTTCATTTTTTTTTCTTTTCCACGAAGACTTTCACTATTTTGCATGAGCTATGTTAAGATGCAACCTAAGAATATGTCATTAGCTAAAACCTGAACGGTGCTATTGTCCACATATGGACAAATGACAAATTTATTGACTAAACGTCTTACCTGTTTGGTTAGGGAGGTGTATCCTGATTATAGGTAAGCCTGTATTTTTGAGCAGGACAGACTCTTCATTTTATGTTTAAATTTTTATCTTATTTAATTCTTCTTTTGTTGTTATTTATTCATTCCTTTGCCTGCCTGCCTGCCTGCCTGCCTGCCTGCCTGCCTGTCTTCCTTCCTTCCAGCACCTACTAAGCACCCAATCTATATTTTAAAATCAGAAGTCAAGCTCAGGTCATACTCTTCTTAAACAAATACCTTTTTATCAAGACAAAAAGCAGGGCTTGAACTAATATTTAGCTTGTGCTATAGCATATTATTGAGAATATAAATTGCCAATTTTTCCTGCTATAAACACTAATTACCATTTACTAGGTGTTTAGGTCTTATGAAAGATGTGACTTCCCTCTAGGCCTGAGTCAGCTTCCCTTTCAAATGGGATAATAATACCTACTTTATCATATGCATGAACAATTGAGCCCTGGGCTGGCTCACAGTGGGCCTGTTAAGTGGTAACAATAGATATTTCACCATTAGTTACAACTTTCGCTTGTTGGAGAATCCAAAGTGTGACCCGGGCTATCAGAGGACACCTGAGGGAATAAATCCACGAGTGACCGGATAGTGGGAGCATCTTGGTTTCTGAAATAAGACAAAGCCAGCATGTTCAATGCTGTCACTTGGTGAGCATGTCCTTTATGTGCTGGGCCCCATGTCAAGTACTTATTCTGCATTCTATATTAGGTATTAGTCTATTATTCCCATTTTCTAGAGAAGAAAAGGAAGTCCCCAGAGAGAGGGCAAGGACTTTCCCAGGGTACACGGCAGAGCTCACACTCAAACCCATGGGGCCCAGAGCTCATGTTCTCAATCACTGTGTCCCCTAGGCTTCAGGGGCAGAAAAGCTGACAAGCTACAAGATCATGGGCACTATTGAGTTAGGGCTCCTTAAATTCTCCCTGAGTGGCCCAAGTGATTCCCAATGTGAGGCTGAATCAGGAGGGGTGGGGATTCCAGTAACCCAGCTACAGGTATTGGACCACAAACCAGGCAGACCTTCTCAAGAGCCCCTCAACATTCACTCCAGCTAAAACGCCCCTGGCCAGCATGCCTCCACAGGCCTGGGGTCATTTTGCAGGTGGCCTGGGCTTGTGTCTCTGTCCATGTGGGCTGCTATGAACAAGTAAGTGAGAATGGAGTGGCTTATCAACAACAGACTTGTATTTCTCAGAGTTTTGTAGGCTGCAAGTCCAAGGTCATGTCATGTTGGCAGCATGGCTGGGCTCTGGTGAGAGCTCTCTTCTGGTTTGCAGGTGGCCAGCTCCTCACTGTATCTTCATATAGTGGACAGAGGGTGGGCTGGCCTCCATGGCCTCTTCTCATAAGGGCACTCATCCCATCATGAGGGCTTCACCCTCCTGACTTACTCATCTCCCATGGACCCCACCTCCATCACATTGGAGACTAGATTTCAATGTATACACTTGGAGGACCTCATTCAGTCCATGACATTTGGCCTCCAGCTAGTCCTTGTCCTGACTTCTGAGTCTGGCATCAGTATCCTTGCAGGTGACCATGTCTCCTAGTCGCTTGGTATCTCGGTAGTGGTCAGGCAGTGGTGAGTGCCGGCAGCTTGTCTCAATCAAGGTTCTTTGGCTCTTAAGGAAGAGTAACCTGGTTCAAAGGAACGTCAGCAATAACAGCCAGCCAGTGACACTGGGAATGTGCAGGGAAGAAGCGTCGACCCGGGAGCTGAAGGGCAGATGGGACTGGGCAGCACAGTGGGTAGATGGACCTACCCACTATATCTACATGGGCCTCACCTTTGTAGACCTTTAGTTCCTCCCCTCGGCCTTTCCCACTCTCAAGATCTCCATCCTTCCATTCAAATTCTTGGACCTCTCCTTAGCAAAGGTTTGGCTCTCTCTGGGTAGTCTACTTTTAGTCCAGTTGTCTGTGGTTAACATGGAAACTGTTGGGCTTAAAGGGAGTGATTCCTAGAAAAGTAAGGCATGGCCTGAGAGGATGATCCCCAAATGTGTCCAACTTATGGTCCTTTGTACATGCTTGTTAGAAGAATTTCCTGCAAATAATGAACTGCCCCCGGTGGCCTCGTCCATCAAGTAGGAGTATGGAACAGTGATGTTCACCCAAGTAATTATTTATAGGCAGTTGCTACTTTGTACGGTGCTAGGTTAACTGAAATTCGTGGACTGAAAACATCCTCACTTTGCACAGTTCTGTGGTCATGAGATAGCATGCGAAGTGAGGGGTGCCTGTATCGGTACTTACCTTCTACCAGTCCTCCCAGAAGCTGGGGACATAGCAATAAGCCAAACAATGAAATATTGCTGCCTAAGTATATCCACTTAGGTTGGGGAGAAAGAAAATAAGATAAATATATACCATGTGTAAGATGCACCCTTTTTTGAAAAATTTGGGGTCTAAAAACTGGATGCATCTTATACAGTGGTTGTAGATTTTTTTACTTGCATTTCCCGCTTTTTTTGCCCTTGCTTTTGTGCTCATACAACCACTATATAAGATGCACCCAGTTTTTAGACCCCAAATTTTTTGAAAAAGGGAGCATCTTATATGTGGGGAAATACGGTAAGATATATAGTGTGTTAGGTTGTGGCTGCTAAGGCGAAAACAAAACCAGGAGATAGTACAGGATGAGTCAGAGGTCAGGGGGAGGGTCAGGGTTAGGTAGGCTAGCCAGCGAAGACTGCTGAGAAAGGAATCTATGGGTAGCCACAGAGGAAGGGAGGAAATAGGCCATGTGGATATCTGTGCTGAGAGGACTCATGAGATCCAATCCTCACATGGGGGGAGCCTCACATCCTTTCCTGGGAAATAGCTTCACAGGAACGGAGAGCAAAACTGAGCTCACCTGGAAAAGGGACATTCTTTCACCCCAGATGCTCTTCCAAGCAACCAAGAGGCTGCTCTAAGGGATATTTCCAAGGGAATCTTCAATTCCCAGGGCCAAACCTGCACCTGTCCTATTGGAGGGCAGAGCTTCCTAAACACACACCTGCTCAGGTGAGCTCCCTCCACAGTCTCTGCAGCCATTCATGAATCACACGTCTTCCATCCTTGACCCAAATGACTGGTGCTGTAGTTCTGACAGTTGGCTCCCTAGAACTTGGGCTTCTGGATACAAACCTTCAGTCTCCAGCTATTGACACTTTTTAAAGATTGTAGATTGAAGTGTTAATCCCATCCTGGATACCCCTCCCTCTGCTGAGTGTATAGCCTAATTCATAATGTGCTTCCGACTTTGTCTTTTATAAAAGAAGGTTCCGGAACTGAGACTTGCAAGGATTTACAGCTGTCAATGCAGCTCTCAGAGGGGACTTGCCCTTTTTGTTGTCCTATGTGTATTTTAACGTTTTCATCCGGCTCGTTAGAGGGGGAAAAAGTAGTAGATCTTTTGATGCGATGATTGACAGGGACCTAAATGACTGTAACACATCGTCCTAAGATTGGCTGCTTACGTCTATCTCTTCTGGCTAGATTTACCTGCAGACAGGTAAATCCCTTTGGCATTTGACTTGGCCAAAGACTTCGTACCTGTCATTTTGATAATAGGCCACCTGGGTATTTTTCGGACTAGAGCTCCAGGAAAAGGAACGAAATACTTTTTCCAGGCCTTTCCCACGCTGCTCCCTTGGTCTGGCTTTACCTTGTAAAATTCACTTAGACTTCACCCTCTCTTGGAAGCATCCATGACCCCATCTTGTCCAGTGAATCAAGCTTCCTCTTCTTTTGTCTCGTAATATCCTGGACATAGTTCTGCTCTGAGCCTCGTCACCTATTGCTGTCCCCTTATCTCTTATGTGTTTCCCACTGGATAGGGAGCTTCTTGAGGGCGGGTACTGGGGCACTGCATTAGACTCTGGGAATTCAACCGTGAACAGGACAAACACATCTCTGCCCTCATGGAGTTTACAGTCAGGCGAGGGGAAGACATTAAGGAAATCACCACAGCAGGAAACCTCAATGACTCATTTTCTTGAGCTCTATGAAGGAAAAATCCACGGACCCTGTTCCTGTCCTTGGAGCACTAGCACAGAATCAGCATTGAATGAACGTCTGATTTGAATCAGATTGAGGCTTCCAATATTAACCCTTCATCCCACTGGCCTTAATTGCACACAGGTTTTAAATGCCCAGTGGTAGGCACCTTTGTTCTGCAGAATTGACAACTTTGCCCCCAAAGTGCAAATGAATAACTAAATACATTTTTGTAAAGATTCCCCTCTAAATGGAGATTTTATGGCTTTCAGAAACCTTAAAACTTCCCCTTTGCCCCCCATGTGAATTCTATTATGGATTGAGCCGTGGCACTTTTCCAATGCCTGATTTATGCCCGGCAACAGCTCAGCGTCCATAATTAATTGAAGACCCTATCTGAGGAAGAGAGTCCTGGAGTTTCCGAGGCCCGTGGATTCTATCCAGGATACCACACAGCCACTCAGATGCCTCCATGCCACTCAGCCTCGACCCATTTCCAGCGCTGTTTGGGAAAGGTGTCTCTTCAGCTTCCGGGTCCATTAGGAGCCCTGAGTCCCAAGGATAACGATCAGGTTGTTTGCGTCCTGCGCCTGGCTCGGGAGGGGCACAGGGAGACGCCAGTCACAGGAACAGCCCCAGGACGGCCAGCAAGAGCGGCGGGAGGCTTTCGGTGGCTCATCTCAACCCCCTCCTCTCGCCCCCGGCATTCCGCTCTACTCCTCGGCGATACCTTTTTAAATCTCCCCATTATGTTCAACAGCATGTCAGCTGAGAGTTCAGGCTTACGAGATCATGTCCAATGGGCCAAAGTGTCTAAAACAAATGTTAGCTCATAAAACATACGTGGCACCTCTATGGGGCCCAAGCAAAGCCCACACAGAGGGAAAAAATAAGTGAGCTTGTTTAACCCAGCGGTGACAGGTATAGGACTGGGATTTTTTTTTTTTTTAAACAGAGTTCTTTAACTTCCAGGCAGGCAAATAAGTTGAAAAGGGAATACACGTTTCGTGCCAGAATGGGAAGCAATGCATCGGGATTTATCCAGGGCTTCGTAAGTCTTCATAAATCCATTCATTTATTCAACAAATCCTTACGGAACCTCTGTTATGTGCCAGGCACTGAGAATAATTTTTTTATATATATTTTAAATATAAGCCCTGTTTAAAATTTAAAGAAACATTGAAAATAAATGCTTTTGACAAGTTATATCAGATACAACATAATTTGGGAATGTTAAACATTCATTCTGAATTCAAAATAATCACATTCATAGAATACATCCTGCTGTTGGCCAATAGGAAGTTTACTTAAATCTATTATTTTATATAAGCTTAACCCTTAATGTCTCCTAAAATTCAAAGCTTATGGTTCAACTTTATAAGGTTAAATATTATCCATAATACCCCAGATAACATTTTTACATACAAAGCATTTATAACAACAAGCTAATTATAAAAACGTATAAATTATACTGAAGGGCTTGATCGAAAGGCGGTCTATATACAAATAAATGCCTTTCACTTTAGAAAGCACATCAACACACAAAAACAATTGAATATAGACATCTTTACTGTCTCTTGTAGTTATGGTACATAGAAAACTGCAGATTTATAAATGTCATTATTATGTATGAAATGAAAAAACAAACAAAAAAAACCTACATGTTAAAGAAACGTCCTTGAAGACACCAGGGAGTGGAACGTGCCTGTGTTAAGTGACCAAGAAAAACCTTGCCCTTGAGGAACCCTCCGCCCCGTTGGTGAAACTGACATCAACCATGTAGGCAAATAAATACCGCTTTTCAGGCGGTGATGAGAGCAATGACGATAACGTGTCAGATCATAGCATGGGGGCCGTGTGAGAACGCCCCGATGAGGCGACATTGTAGATGAATCCCAAAGAGTGAGAATCCTCTGTCCAGGTGACGAGCAAAGAAAGAAACTTCCATGAAGGGAAGGCCCTGCCGAGGAAGGTGTGGGGGAGTCCCAGGAGCCAGGGGAAGGCCGCTCGGTCTGGGATTAGTGAGCGGCGTGCACCCAGGTGGGGCTAGGCCCTCGAGGACAGGTGGGCAGGTGCTTGCAGGCCATAATACAGAGCAAGGGATTCTTTCCAACGGAAAGGTCTTCAGCAGCCACGAACCTTAGCCTGGGTGGGAATGGGGAACAGCTCTGGAAGACTGAGGTGCCTGCCTCCTGCCCTGCCAGCGTGGCTGAGAGCAGCTTGCTTCCGGGGGACTCCACGCCCGCTAGCACAGTGCACTCTAGGTGGCTTCTTCAGCATCTTAAGACAACTTGCAGCCATGATGCTGCCTTGGATTTGCAGAATAAACAAAGGCTTTGCCTGCCCTCTGCTTTGAGGTAATAAGTCACTAGCGCTGTGTTTGCACAGCCCTCGGCTGCCAGGCAGCGCGGACTCCCTCTGCAGCTTCACGCCACTTTTCGTTTGCTGGTTTGTTTTAAACGTGTCATGTTTTCATCTAACAATGCACGCGTACGCACTTGATACCATTTAATATTTAATTCAAATACAATGCTTACCATAGCAAATAAAATGTTTACATGTATGAATTTTTAGAGTCCCCTGGGAAAGTATTTCGGAAGCATACACAGTGGCATGTTAAATGGTACACAGATAAACTTCTTAACAATTTAATTGTCACATAGTTGTTGTAATGTGTAATATTCGTATAAAATGAAGGCCAAATCAAACCGGCAATTTTGTAGCTATTATCGCTGGATTTTCACTGTCAGTCCTGATATAAAATGTACTGTTCAAATACATGTATTTAAGAAGTGAGTTTATTTAAAGAAAGACTAGTAGTACAGGAGGCGCTCATATAATGGCAGCGGTGATGAGGGGCATGCAGATTTGCTGAGGTTTGCAAGACGCAGTCCCCTGAACGGTACCATGTCGTCACCAGGCACTTCCCTGAAGCTTGCGTCCCTGTCCCAGGCTCTCACCCGGGATGTGGGATGCCAGACAAGCTGAGAGCAAAGCTGCAGATTCAAGTGGCTTTGTGCAAAAGGTTGTTTAAGTCATTTTTAAAGTGTGCGTGCTACTTAAATAACCCACTTATATTCTGATGCTTCTCATTCAATATTGCAGTATCATTATAGTTTAGGTGCAAAGCCGTCACTTCCATTCCCTTAACTTGGGTTTTTGAAAAAGCAAAAACATCCCAACTCCCTTTCCAGGAGGAAATGGGGCACTGTTGTTTGACACATGTTTCTACCTAGTGGGGATAAAGCACTTCATTATTGTGCTGCTCAAATGTTGAGGGTACGCTGAGCCCCCGTGCTCCTGTTGGCTTATCAAGCAAGGGCCTCAAGGGAACTCTAATTCTGTATACAGAGGACCGCAGTAGAACTAGAAGTCAACCTAGTTACCATTCTGTGTTGTGCCCATTTTGCTGATATATATACTGAGTCAAGGAAGTGGCAACTAAACCTTCTGCCGTGATTCAAAGCCAGGACGCGCGCTCTACCTTAGCCCCAGCTACCAGGAGGCATTTCACCCATTAGCTGGAGTCTTCTTCTGTTGGTTGTTGATTCTGACATGCCTGACAAAGAAAGCCAGTCTGTGGGTTGCCAGTCTGTTTTCCCCTCAAGGCAGCCTCACAAACAAGGCATTCCTGGGGGATAGACGTTAGCCACAGGGAAAAGGAAATTATATTCCCTGGGAGGATGCTGATGATCACATGCCACGTCGTTTGTTCCTTCTGAAACACTTTGAAACATTTCGCTCCCAGTTATAATTTGTATGTTGTTATGGGTTTTTTTTAAATCATTTTTAAGTCCTGAGTTAAGATAAAATAAAACACTGCATGAGAACATAGTGGGGAAAGGATCTGAGAAGCAGGGGTAAAAATGACATTCTGGGACAGTGAAACTGATGACAAAAGTATCTCAGTCATCTTGTGTTCATTTTAGACATCCTAATTGGCAAGAAAGAACTGTGTGGCAGTATAGCATAGACCAGGGCTTAGAAAACTTTTTCTGTAAAGAGCCAGATAGTACATATTTTTGGCTATGCAGATCATGGGGTCTAGGTAGCAATTACTCAGCTGGAAAGCAGCTATAGACTGCAAACAAATCGCTATGACTGTTTTCCAATAAAACTTTATTTACAAAACAAGCAGGGGGCCAGATTCGGCCCCGAAATACATGGTAAATGTTTGACCCTTGGAATCATCCAGACCTGTGCCACATCCTCACTCTGATGCTCAGGAGATGCGAGACCCTGACTGCCTCAGTGTAGCTCTCAGCTCATCAGTTTCTACGTTTGTAAAATGGAAGTTATATATACTCCCTTCAGTGGGTTGTTGGAAGAATCTGATAAGTAACGCTCAAAGATTCAAAGTAAACGCCTAGCACAGATCTGACGCAATAAGCTCTCCTCCAACGGTGGGTGCTATTGTTGCTGTGTTGATGTGGTTTTTGCATTAAAAACCCTTGCCCGTCATTCCCCCTCCAGTCCATTGCACAAAGAAGCAAGAGCGATCTTAGCATAGACTTTGGCTCAAGTCCCTCCTCCGTCTTCTGCGTTAAGCCTTTCTGAGAGTCCCATGCCTTCCACCCAGGCTCCTTGGCCGGCGCTCACGTTTCCAGCATGGTGGTTCTGCTCTCCGGCACCCACCCCTCTGCCGGCTCCAGTCGCTCTGCAGCAGCACGTGGGGCCCTGTCATGTCGCAGGACCTTCAGACATGCTTTCCCCTCTTTTCCGGAAAGCCAGTCCCCTAGTTTTTCTCAAGGCTGGTTTCTTCTCGTCCTTAGGTGTTTACTTATATGCTGCCTCCTTCATTTGTCTCCTGTCAATAACTATTTCCTTCATAACTCTTAGCAAGATTAGTCAGGGACAGACCATACCTGGCTTATTCACAGTTGAAATCGCAGTGTTTTATACAGTGTGCTGACGTTTATCAACACTCGAACGACGCATGCTAAATAAAAGAATAGCTCAGTGATTGATTACTATCCTTATCATCATCACCATCCTCATGAATAATACTGAAAGAATGGGACCCAATACAGATCTCACCGATCTTCAACCATCTTAAACCTACTTCATGATTTTTACCATATCTGTGTACCACTTGTTTTATATTTTTTAAGGTTTTTACTTCATTGCCTATTAAGCCAGGGACTAACAAACGACAGCCGTCTGGCCAAATTTGACCCTCCACCTGTTTTAGTAAATAAAGTTTCATTGGAACCCAGCCATGCCCACCCATTCGTTACTGTATTGGCTATGGATGCTTTCACACTACAACAGCCGAGCTGAGCAGCTGAGTAGAGACTGACTCACAAATCTGAAAATATTTACTATCTGGTCCTTTATAGAAAGCATTTGCTGACCCCTGTACTAAACAATGAAAGTCACTAAATCCCATGTCTAATATGCTAATGTGCTTTTTACTTCCATTCTCATTAACAACAATGTCATAACTATTAAGATTTGTTTAACTATTCGCTCAAGAACCCCCTAAAAACACCTTGCTTGCCACTTCTGGTATGCGAGCCCCACTTTGGGAATCGTTGTGTCTGATAGACTCTGCACCTGCTGGAAGTTCACTACATGGGTGCCCAACGTTGTGCAGATTAGAACGTTTTACCCATAGGAGATCCTTCTGTTGACTCCCAGCACAATTCCCAAATTGACCCACAAGGAAATTCATGGGCCTTTTCCCCACCGTGCTGCGCTTTCTGCCTGGCATCCTCTTGCTAACTTGGCACAGGCGTTGGCTGAGACTCTGACATGAACATCTGCATCATGGATGTCATTATAACAGGCGTCAAAACTGCCGCTGTCTCCCAAAACACCTAGGCTCTTGACAAGACAGATGAAACCTACAGCTCTCTGTACCTGACTTCCAGAAATCAGGGCTGCCAGCTTTCTTGCGTGTTATGAATAGCCGGTGGCTGTTCAGTCAGATATCCTGTTGTCAGGAAAATTCTGCCTTCCAGAATTTTCCCCAGATTTACATATTGCATTGTGAAATCTCTTGTACGGAAGGCAAAGGAATTTGCAGATACCTTTTTCGTTTTGTTTTTCAATGAAAGTCATTTGTGTTATCTTTCCCCCAAGGTGAAGGGCATTACTTGGGCCTCTTCTGGGCAGGAGGCAGAAAATGCAACCCGAAGTGGTTTAAACAATTAGGCCCTTTACTGGCTTATGTAAATCAAAAGACCAGGATAAACCAGCTTCGGGGATTGCTAGTTCCAGGCCTCAGATTCTATCAAAGGCTTCGTTTCCCTCTGTACATTTCTCTGGCTTACTTCTGCCATGTTTTCTCCATCTTGACACAATCTCTGTCCTCATGGCAACCAGATGGCCGCCAGCAGCCCCAGCTTCATATCCTCTCGGGATTAAGTCCAGACTCAAGGATCTGGCCTCTCTCTCAGAAGCTCCAGTCACTGTCTCATGATATTTGATTGGCTGTGCTGGCGCCAGACCCAGCCAATCACAATGCCAGAGAATTGGGATGCTCTGATAAGCCTATCACATGCCATCCTGGAGCTGGGAGGACCTAGTCAGAAGGACGACGTGGGCTCTGAGTGAGGATCAGAGCTATTGTTAAGCTCAGAGCTATGACCAGGAGCGCAGTGAATGGATGACAGGGCAAAACAATAGCGACTAATTTCCACGATATAAAAAGCTGGCTTGCTCTCCAAGGCCTAATTTTCCACTTTGCTTCTACTGCAGGGTTTCTCAACCTTGGCACTATTGATGTTTGGGGCCAGATAATTCCTTGCTGTGGGGGTCATCCTGGGCCTTATGAAAGCTTTAGCAACCTCCTGGCCTCTACCCATCAGGAACTAGAAGTTTTGCCCTTCCCTTCACACCCCAGGTTGTCCCCTGAGAGCCTAAATCACCTGGGTTGAGAACCAGTGTCTACTGGTCACAGCTTGAGAGTGGTGAGCAGAAAGTTATTAACTCGTCGTTCACCAGGAAGGAATACGAAAAGCGGAAAGAGCACGTTCTAGGGTTGTGGGTGACAGTCTCTCGGCAGAGGGTGCAAAGGCTTCGTTGGCTCATGTCTTCTCCAGAAGGGAAGGTCTTCCGAACCCTGAGTGACTCCCCAGACCTGTGGGCAGAAGCAAAGCCAGGCAGGTGAGGTCCAGCATTGAAGAGGCCTGTGGTCAGGGAGTTCTGGGTTTGAACCCCAGTTTTGGCACATTCTTGGTCTGTGACCTTGGGCAGGTTGCTTAGGATCTCAGAGCACCCCTGCACACACAGCTGCCCTCAGGTTTTCTTTTTTCCCCTGTAAAATAAAGGCAATTGGGGGGTTAATGTGAGATTTAAATGATGAATGACAGCTGTTTAGCAAAGAGGCAGGCCTGAGATGATCGCTTAATAAATAGGAGTTCTCATTGTTTGTGTCGTCGTCGTCATCATCATCATCATCCAAACCAGGTTTCCCTAATCTCACGCTCTGACATCTGGGGCCATATCGTTCTCTCTTTGGGGGGGGGGGTCGGGAGGCTGTGCTATGCACTGTAGGATGTATATCGTGTTCCCAGCCTCTATATACTAGATAGTAGCACACCTCCGGAATGTTCCCAGACATCCCAAATACCCCCTTGAGGGGGAGGGGACAAAGTGGCCCCTGGTCAAAAACCATCCATTTAAACCCACTCTGATGATCACCTGGGGGCAATAATAATTCTCTTGCTATATTTTATGCCCCAAGATTGGTCCCATGATTTCCCACCCCAAAAATAAAGGGGAGCTGCCCAACCAACCCATCAAGGAAAAGGATTGAGGTGCCTGGACCAAGCCTGCTATAATGCCCACATGACTGTTATTAGTGCCTCCAATTTCCTGAGCAAGCGGAGTGGGAGCGCGTCCCATCTCCTTTGGCCTTTATCTCTCAGCCCAGAATTGCTGCCTCAAGATTCCCAGATCACACTTATTCTATTTCCAGTTTCAATCTGGCCCAAGGGATCCATGCACCGTGTCCAGTTAGTTGCTTAAAATGTGTCCTCATGTCTGGCTACCAGATGGAAAATCGTTGCTCTAAAGCTTGGCCTGCATGTTGTAATGAAAATGCTTGTTAGATTTAATGAGAAACATAGGTCAGACCGTGACGAGGGTAGCTTTTTAGATGCACATGCATGGGCGTGCAGAAATGGGGTCTAGCTGCTGATGGGGATGTAGACAACAAGAATCCTTGATTTTCCCATGTCCTCCTGACACTGGTATTCCCTGGAATCAGTGGGAAGCTAAATTGGATTTAGAGTCTGGGAAACTCGGCTTCCAGCATCCTCCATCCAGAACCAGTGGAGACTTCTGGCTAAGACCATAGAAATTGGATGAGACAAACCTAAACGGCTACCGACTAGCTATGTCTGCCTGGCACACGGTCGGAACTTAATAAATATTGGTGGACTGTAGGACATTGTTCAGATTCAGCTCATTTATCTACAAAATATAGTAAAGGCTGCATCTTAGGCAGTAAATTAGGTGACCTGTGTAAAGCATTTAGCACACAGAAAACACTCCGAAAACTAGTTACACACTTACGGGATTCCAAGCCATTTCATTCATTCTTTATTCATTCAACTAATATTTATTTAGTGCTTGCTCTGTGCTCTGTGCTAGAAATGGGTAGTTCCAAGGCTCAAGTAGACTGAGATGAGCAGCTGCATACCATTTTTAAGTTAATAACATTGTAAACATTTAACGGGCTGAAAAGTAAGTTTTTATCCCATTTGAAGCCAACACATGATGAATCTCCACGAAACTAAACTGTCTTCAATTATCTGACCGCCTCAAAAATTAGGTAGACATTCCGGGGAGAATTTCACTCAGTTCCTGCCACATCTCCACAGCATTCAATAATATTTTTTAATTTCAAAAAAAAAAAAAGTTTCCAGGCAAGGCACTGACAAGTGAAGTTTAACCTAATTTATTGCAGGCTTATTCCTGCTGTATCCCCAGAGCCTCTTGATTTATTTAGTTTATCCTATAGCATAAGAACATGGGTTAGGTATATGAGGAATGCAGATCTGAGGCCAGCGTTGTGGTTTTTCTGTGTCCTTGGATGGCTGAAATCCCCTCTCTGGGCATAGTTACTTACTGCTACATCTTAGCATGATTTAGCTGCCATTGAGTCTTTGCTTGTGTGCTTGGACCACCTCCAATGCCATCTCATGGCCATGCAAATAATTCTGGTCTCCAGGGTAAATGGATGGCCAGCCCCTCCCCAATGAGTCTGGAAAGTAATGAAATGATGCCTTTTGACTGAGCACCCGCTGGACGATGAAACACGCACCAGCAGCACCTTTGAGTGAGCGCAAGCTTTTTCATGGGAGCTGCTCTTGAATTCCCAAGTCCCAAGTTAATAATAAAAATCACAGTCATTATTATTATCATCATCATCATCATCCAACACTGATGGAGAGCCTTCACTTTTGCAATTCTCTCGTCTTGGAATAGCCTTCTACCCTCTTCGTTTTTGGAACAGCTACCCACTCTCCAAGTTTCAGCTAAGACTTGACCTCCAGAAGGGGAAACCTTCCCTAACCTTTCACATCTGAAATAAATATTGCCCCCCCCATCACGTGCTATCAGAACTTTGTGTTTTATGTTCTTAATAGTACTTATTGCTGTCTGAAAATATCGTGTGTGGTTTTTGTTGTTTTATTGTCATTGCCCCTGAGTGGTCTGCAAAGGTCACAATAGCCAGGATCTATCTGGAAAACCAGTGAAGAGGACGTAGGAGGGGCCCACTTTGTATTTACTGAGTGGATGAATACCAGGTGCCCAGCAGGCAGTGGGCTGAGGCCCTGCTGAGTGCTGGCCTTTGGAAATTTGGCCACTTGGACCCAGCCCCCAGCAGCACTTGGGAGTGTGTGTTATTATTCCTGGAGACTCACTGAGATTAGGTAACTTGCTCGAGATCCCACAGATTAGTAAAAGATGGAGCCCTGATTTGCACTCTGATCCTGGGGCCAGCCCTCTTAACCTCTTGGCAAACCATCTCAAATGTGCTCCCTTCTCTAATGCACTCTCTTTTCTTTGTTTTGTTTTTTTTAATTAAATTTATTGGGGTGACAATGGTTAGTAAAATTACATAGGTTTCAAGTGTACAATCCTGTAATCCATCATCTATATATCCCACTGTGTGCTCAGCACCCAGAGTCAGTTCTCCTTCCATCACCATATATTGGTTTCTAAAGAAGGGATCCCTTCTTTGTCCCTGCTTTCCAGGTCCCTGCCCAGATCCTGACCCACCTGTCTGGGTTCACAAACATCTAACTCCCTTGTTGGCTGCGGCTTTCTCTTCTCCAGGAGCATTCGTGGATAACACTGCATTCCACGGTTAAAAAAAAAATAGTACATGTCCTTAAACTCTTCAATCATGGAGCCACTTTAATATTGGGAAATCCTACCACGGGATAATGCTTTTTGGCAGGATCCTGCTTTAGCAGGAAGCCTGCAATGGAGAAGGTATGCAAAGAGAGAGCGAGGGGGCATCTGTTGGCCTTCAGTTCCTCTGACAGCCAGGACCCATGGTTGGTTTGTGTCAACATACCCAGGGATGGTAACTATGATTTCAAGGAAGGGTCAAAGCCCATCAGACCTTTTGGCCTGCTTGGCAGCCCACCCCCAACCTTTCTCTCTGGTCTTCTTGTCCTTTCTAAATTAAATCACATTCCACTGCCTTTTATTGTATAACCCCTGGACAAAATACTCTTTCACACACACCTTGCTCAAGGCAAAGTAATTAGAACAGAGAGTGCTATGGGCCAAGAACCTACTGACTAATCGCTTTATACCCAGCTCCCCTCACCGGAGGCACACCCAGCGCTGACAAATCCGTGGCTGTCTTCCAGTTTTTTGAGGTTTCCAAAACAATTGGTGGAATATTAATTGGGGGGGAGAGGCAGGGGCAATGAATACCCTATAGCCACTGGCACCTTTTATTCGTTCTATTTTTTTTCTCCCATTATTTTGATCATGGATATCTGGTTTTTTTAATTTCCTGTAATCCAACAAGGAATATTGTTCTCTTCCTTAAGGACATCTGTGGTCTCTGCTTTTTCATGTTCCAAAAATCCTAACAGAGATGTTTTGTCAATGACTGGGCATTTCATTAGAAACCCAAAGATTCCCATTAAGTTGAATTATTTTCATCGCTCTGATCAACTTTTAGGTTCATGATATTTAATAACCTGTTCAGAGCATCACCAAAATTATTGATTTAATAATATTTGGTCATTAATAACGAAAAAGGAGAGGGGGGAATGATTTTTTTCTTATCACTTACATCAATTTATTCCTTATTGCCTTGCAAATCTTAAGGACTTTTAATATCCCATCATTCTTCTGGCTTGAAACCTGGAAAATGCTCTGCATTTTAAAATATCTGTATTCTTGATGTTCAAAGAGTACAGTTAAGGCAAATCTTTAACTTAGCCCAACTCCCGTTCGTTCTTGACTTTAAACACTTTCTGAGAGTTTGTAGGAACGATAGCTTCGCGTCCTCTAGAGGTTCAATAGCATGGTTCAATGACTTTCTTCCTCTTTTTTACTATCTTCTGTTGAATCATACTGTAATCACCTCTTTTGTTTCTTTTGCTAATATGCTTTGTAATTCTATCCAAGGACCTGAGCTGAAAAATTCATCATCAATTTGTTTTGGCAACGCAGAGTTTCAAATAGTTTTCCTATTGAATTTCCTGTAGAGGTCATATCTGTGATGAGGTGCAAGCATTTCATCTTATATGAAAAAAAAGAGAGAAGTAAAAGTCAAGAGTATGAACCAGATATGTGAATATTGATTACTATTTTGAAGTTATTACATTTTATTTTCAGTTTGAAAATAACCTCTTTTAGAACCTCATTAGAAAGTTGCCCTCATTGCTGAACTATTCCCAGGAAGGCATCTTTTTGCAATAATAAATAACTAAATTTCTTGGCTCGTTTCCAAGATGTACCTACTTTATCCCAAATTCTATTCAATATCTAATGGTGTTATGGCAAATGTCCAGTACCTAACCTTCCAGGCAATGAGAGATTTCCTCTAGAATCGCATTTTGATGGGAACTGGTTTTCTATGTTAGATAAATAATGGACAATATGTGTGCAGCTTTAGCTCAAGAAACAGCATCAGAATTCTGCCACCTGAAGCTCTTTCTGCACCATGCCAAAACATCTGCATTAGAAGTGACTCTAGTTGGGGGCGGGGGCAGTCACTGCGTCTACTCCAGGAGGCCAAACATCTGTATATTTGGAACCCTTCTGACAGTTAACTCTAGTTTTCACTTTTTGTCGTGGAGACCCAGCATGAGTTTTTTTAAAAAGAAAGAAAAGGGAAAGAAGGAAGGGAGGGAGGGGCTATGGGAGGGGGGGAAGGAAGAAATTCCTATAATGAAACCATGAATAGCAAAAGATACAATTGACAGACAGTAGAAACCACCTGTGTAAAACTCAAAGGTCATCTACCACTTTCTTAACTGAAAACATGTTTTGGGGCTACACTAGTGTTTCTAAATCCTGCTATAACACAAATACTTCATAAGTGACCCCCCGTGTTAATCCATATGTAAACAAGAAATTATGCTACAATGCAGACTACCTCTTGGGTTTTGAGTTGAGCAGGTCATGTAATTTAGGATTGAGCACTGTTCTTCACTTTGTGAATCAAGACCCATTAGTCCAATCAATTTTGTGGGTTATGACCAACATTTAAAGGAAATAGACCAGAATAGAATATAGCTAAGTACCTTGGATATAGAAAGGGAAGTAATATTTTTTAAATAGTAGCTTCTTTATACAGAGAAACACATGCGTACTGGTTCATAATATCAAATGAGTTTCTTACTATGAGTCAAGTACAAAACAAGTTCAAAGGCCCTGGTGTAGAAAGTCCAACTTCTCACATGTAAGAGTAGAAAGAAGTAACCTAAAACAAGCTGCTATGCAAGAATTATACCTCCCAAACATAATGAAAAGCATAATTCTTTTGTGGATTTGATTTGCCTGTATCTAAGCAAAACGGTATCTTTGGGGCCTACATCTATCTTTATTTCTCAAATGCTCAGCAGACAGCAAACTCACCAGAGATTTCTCAGGAAAAAAACAAAAACAAACAAACAAAAAAACCTCTGCTAGTACCTTTAAGGGAAAGTTTGTAGATGGCTCTTTCACAAAATTAAAACATGCCAAGTGCCTAATACATACTTATGCACTGATTGCTTTTATTGATGAAAGACACAATGTCTTAAGGAAGCCAAGAAGACATTGTTTGGGGAAAACATTTGATCCAGTTTCTGGGAAAAGCAGAGATTCAGCCCGGTTCTGAAATAGGATGGAATGGAGATATTGAATAACTTAAGTTTCCAGCTCAATGAAAAACTTAGTTAAAAATCGTCTCGCTTCTCCATTCTGTTGCTGATCGTTTCAGGCTCACAGGTAGACTGACCTGGCCTCCAGGAAGCGTGTGATGAAGACTTGACCGTGACCTCTTCATGGTCAGATCGAATATTTGCTGTTTATGTGAAGCTGGCGGCTCTCAGGGCCTTTCGGGTTCAGATTTTGATGTTCCGTGATGAATCCAGCTCTTGCCATCTAGGTTTTAATATTCATTGTTAACTTGAGGAGCTGACACGGATGGGACAAGATTTCATTATGAGCCTTTTTGAACTTACACCAGTTATAGGAGTGGAGAAATAGATTTCACCCAAGAACATTTTTAATGTTATGTCAAAGCCCAATTGATCTGATGGACTTTTAATGACTTCACTGATAATAAAGGGGATCGCGACTTAGACCTGCTTCAGCCAGTGTGGGAAGGTTGATGGCAATTTGCATGGTCTGATGAGATCTGAAGTGGAAGGAAATAGACTTCCAAGTTCAAAGAGACTGCACCCTCCAGAGGCGCCATGATCCGTGGGCGGCTGGATGTGTTGACCATTGGGCACACGTGCTATTAATTCTGCCTGTCTCGAGTCATCTGCACACGTCTGCAAAAGTTATAACCCATCAGGAAAGCCGTGAAGCCGGGGGCTGAACTCACACTCAGATGCTCGGAGACCTGGAAATGAACACTGAAGGGCTGAGGAAAGAAAGGAGGCAAGTTTCCCCACTGTTACAGACCACTTAGGCTGCGGAGAGCACAATACGCAATCCCCAGAAAGCACTTTCCACTTGTATTTTAAACAAATAGGAGGTTTAGCAGGACATTATCACCTGGAGTGCCCAGTAATGGGTAATTGAGGAGGGAAAGGGGCTGCGCATTTCTGATTAATATTTACCAAAGTCTTTGTGTGTTTTTTCTCAAATGTTAACGACGCGACAGATCGAGTTGAACAAAAAGGACACTGTGGATTGAATTATGGTATTGTGCCCATCAAATTCTGCCTCCTCTCTGCTTGGCTTATGATGAATACCATTCTTTAATAGCAGACTGGTGTTCGTGAAGAACTTATTACGGAGGCTAAGAGGAAGCCAAGAATGAAGGAATGCCCGACTGGCAGCGATCAATCACCTCCTTTTAAAGATGAACTGATCCTTCTTTTTTAAAGTAACAGTTCAGGCGAAGGTCTCAAACATAAATATGCAAAGCATCAGAGCAATTACAGTTGCCTGGTCCTGTTAACATTTCCGTGCATGTCTGGGGAGAAGATGAACCCCACCCTTCAAGCAGAGTTCTCTTTGAGGAGAAAGAAGCCAGCCTCTTCTCCAGGGAAGGATTCCTGCTAAACAAAGGTTAATTATTGGCCACAGGGGAATAATGACATCCTAACGCAAAAGGACAGAGTCGTAGTGGGCTAAAGATGGCTGCATTCTAGGAGGTGATATTCAAAGTCGAGTCACTCCAGGAAGAGCTGGGCGGTGACGTAGTGCCCGAGAATGAAGCAACGACATGAGGTGTGCTTTGGGGGCTGGCAGACCCAGAGCCCACTTTTGGGGTCTCCCCAAAACTTACAATGCCTTTTTCAGTTCACTTCTGTCCTTGTCATTCCTTGCTCAAAATGCTTTAAAGCAGAGTTTTTTCTCCTCGACACTTGGGGCAGGATAACTGACTCTTGGGCACCATCGTTCTCTGCTGGGGGGCCGTCCTGTGCATTGCGGGATGTTTAGCAGCAGCCCTGGCCTCCAGCCTCTAGACTGCTGTAGCACCCCACCTCCCCACATTTTGACAACCAAAACTATCTCCGCATATGGCCCAATGTCCCCTAAGGGGCAAAATCCTGCCCTGTTGAGAAGCACAGCTTTAAAGGTACTTCGGTGCCTGTAGACAAGTCCCTCCTCCTACAAATGCCCAAGGGCCTTGATTTAATCTCCTTGGACCATCCATGGACACTCACTCCGCACAGTGCTCTTCTCACACTTTCTAAAATGTCCCAGGAGCAGTCCTCTCCCTGTGTCTTCTCGTCCTGCTTTCCCTAGCAGACCCTGTTCACTGCAATGTCCCCAGTGCCCAGAACAGGACCTGGACTGGAGACATTGAAGTGACATGACCCTCCACCCACTGGTTTCCATCTGCCCAAATCCACTCTTCCTTCAAGACCAAGTCCCAAGGCACTCCTTTGCAGAAGCCTGCAAGAGTATCGTAGTGGTTGAGATCATGAACTTGGTCATACATGCTAGCTGTATGACCTTGGGCAAATTACTTCAACCTCTTGTGCCTCGGTTTCCTCATCTGTACAGTGGATATAATAGTGGAACTTGCTTCATTGGGTTATTGTGAGGAGTCATGAGAAAAACACCTTGCATCTAATAAATGCAACCTCACCTGTTAGCTGTGATTAGGATCTCGTAGTCTGAAGGTCTCCCCCTTCTCCGCGGACTTGGTCTGTAGTCTCAGTTTTCCTTGTAGCATACTTATGTTGACTACATTTTCTGAACCCAAATCAGGACCTGTTGGGTGACAGGTCTGGGAGAACAAGCCAGGGTTCTAAAATGTGAGCAGCCTGAAAAACAAGGGCAAATAGTTCAAATTATGGTTCGTGAGTGAGTCTGTGTGTGTGTGTGTGTGTGTGTATGTGTGTGTGTGTGCGTGCGTGCGCGCGCACAGGCCACACGTATCCTCCCAACAGATCATGGATGGTGGGGAGGGGCATATCCTCTTCATCTCTGGTGTGTAGGGAGCCCCCCTCTAATATTCGTTGGTTTGAATTCTAACTTCATGAGAGGAAAGTCTCTTTCAGAAACCTGTCTCTCCTTCTGGCCTCCTGAGTCCCTTTTTCCTGCATTTAAGGCAAGTGTGGCTTTTGCTAAAGCTGATTGCTTAGAGCCACGCCCTGACCCTCCTGCCAGTCAATTCAGGATAAGACTTCTTATTCTTCAGGACTCTGTGGAAGAGTGTTTTCAGAAATACAATTTAAAGTCCACCTGGGGAACTAGATTAAAATATAGATTTCTAGATGTTGGCTCAGACAATCAGAAATTCTGGTGGTGGGGCCTGAAATGGTTCATAAGCACCCTAACTCATGTTCAGACCCACTCATTCGGAGAACCACAGCGTTGGAATAAACCAGCAAAAAAGTATAGAGGTTCCTGGCATTACACAGAGTGTTAGAGTGCCTGAGCTCAAAAATGCTGCCATGTTTATGAAGACAGTGAGAGAGTTATTTTCCTCTGTGCTTTGTGGTGTTCTGGATAATGTCAATTATGCACATGGAGGGGTTTTTTTTTTTAAATGAAAAGATTGTATTCTTAGGCCATATTCTGCAACTGTTAAAAACAGGCCACCCCAAGGGGGAGTACTAGGTGTTTACCATCCCAGGGCATGTGTTACTCACAAACCCAAGGACAGCAGGGAGAGCTGACGAGGCTCTGAGAATTATCTCAGAGCACCAAGAGTGGAGACTGACTTCAGAGCATCCTTTTTGGGGAAGGCTGTGGGACCAGGTGTATCCAAAAGGATTCCATATGGCTCCAGGATGCTGGTGGGGTTGGATGCATATTTGAACATAACCCAAAGATATGAAACAATCCATCCTTGCTTTATTCCTAGATGATTAATCTCTCCTCGATATCCAAGACCTGTTTCGTGATTAATTTAAGTGCTCCCACAACCACGAATCTGTGTCACATCCTTGAGAGCAAGAGCCCCACGTCCACGGTGATTTATTTAAGAAACAAAAGCAAAGAGGCCTTCCTTCAATGTCCCTGCTTGCCAATAATTTCATGCCATTGATTTCTCTCTCTTTCTTCCCTGTAGTTTCCAAAGAAAATACAACTCTCCCTTTTGACACCCTCCCCCAAAGGACTCGTGATGTTTATTTGGATTTTCGCATTATCTTTTTCCACGTGGAGGTGCTTCATGTAGGCCTCTGAATTCTCACCCTCTTTTTTCCAGACTTCTCCCCCCTCACCTTTCAAGCATTCTTAAATCTGTTTTTTAGTAGCTACACAGTTAAAAATACGTAAATGCCTCAGTTTCCTCATTTTAATGGGTGTGAATATAGAACCTCACTCATAGGGTTTTGTGAGGATTAAATGAGGTCAGAACTAAAGTTCTTAGAGAACTGTGGGGCCCAGGAAGTGCTCATCTTCTATCAGCTGATAATTTCATGGGTGTCTCTGTCTGTCTCCATTACATATCATCTGTCTTATGGTCTATTTTTTTTTCCACATATGCTTCCTTGTGAGGCCACTCTCACCTCCCTTCTATCTTTCATGGCCACCATCTTTGAAAGAGTTCTCATTGTCCCCCTGCAGTACCTCACCTCCCACTCACCCCTCACCCCCATCTCTTTCAATTTCCCTTTGGCCAACCCCAGCTGGTCCCTCCTGCTCTTCTAAATTCCACCATCTGTGCAGCGACCTCTGTTCTGTGCTCATCCCACCTGAATGGACTGCCATATTGCGTCTAACCTTCCGAGCCTTTCTTTTCATCACAGGTTTCCAATGCAGTTTTATTGGCATCTCCCCTTTTCAAAGAGTTGCTCTTTGGCGGTTATGGCTGTGACTCCCCTGATTGTGACAGAAGCAGAGGCTCCGTGTCCTAGAAACTCACTCCTGATCTGTTCCGTGCCGTGCGCCACACACCTTTCCCCTCCTGTGACTGCACTGTCCCTCTGCCCTTCTTCCGATGACCCCATGAATGTCATGGCCCCGTAGGACTCTGTCCTGGGGTCTCAGCTCATCTCCCAAGACCCAAAGATCGCTGAAGAACAGCCTGTGAGCAGACCCTGACCCACAGGAACATTCTGGTATAGCCTCACTATATTTAGTTTAAAAATTCATTTCCACGTTTTAATTTTTTTCACCTGAAACCCCTGTTTGTAGCGTCTTTTGGAAAATCAGAGCGTCGCACCACACAGACCTATGTTGCCATGTGACCATGGCCAGCTAGAGCTGAGCATACTGCTCTCTTCATCAAGGCCACCCCCAAGTTCATCCTCACTTACTGCCACCTTCACTTAAGTCTGTTACCAGCCTGGCCTCTCCGGGCAGTTGAGGTGGCCACTCCTGTGGAGCTATCCCCTAGACAAGTTATGACTCCATGAAACCAAACCAGCCAAACGTATATTTCCCATTCTAACCTGGCCCTCGTCCCCACAGCCTCATCCCCACACATGGTCCAGGAAATCCCAGCATGCTCTGGTCCTCACTGGCTGTTCTTTCTCAACACAGTTCTGCCCCTCTCGACACCTTGTATAATAGCATGACCTTCAGGACTTAATGTTCTATCTGAGAGAGTGTTTGAGTCCACAATTTTAAAAGGAAAAAAAACAAAAACAAAACATGAACACGTTATGCATTAATCAATATTTGGTGGCATGCTAGTTGAGAATCATTGTTCTATAAGAAGGATCTAGTTACGTAATAAAAAATAGGAAAATAGAAAAACTGAGGTTATAAGCAAGGAAGGCAGGTCGATATCTGTTAGAGCCGTTGAGATGTGAGCTAAAGTACTGGGAATATGGCGGGTACGGCGTAGAAATTGAGACCGTAGTGAGTCTAAGAGATAGCTCAGAGGAAAGGCCAGGCACAGATAAAGCTAAACTAAAAAAATTTGAAAGCAGATGCCAAACCTAAAATAAAGCTATGAGCGTGAGGGTTGGTGGTGCCCCTGACCATAGATGGAGGCAGAGACTTGGGCAAATGTTGATGGTTCTGGAAGATGATGCTGGGTCCCATTTTGGGCGTATTGAGTCAGATGCCAGCAGCCATCTAAATAGACGTCTGTACATCTAAATAGATTCTGTACAGTTGAAGATAAGAGATGACATGGGTAATACAGGGTGGATCTGGGATGCAGTTTTAGATACCACCCACATCCGTGTGGTTTTCAAAAAGCTCTCTGTGAGAGGGAGAACAAAGAGAAATAGGAATAAGGGAGGAGGAAGGAAAGCGAGCCCGTGCAAGAGAAAAAGAAAGAGTCCTGAGAAGCAGGTCAATCAGAGAATGAAACGTCAAGATGGTAGTTTGACATTAAGGTGAATTGTCTAGCAGGGTCCACTGAGCAATGAATATATCTACATATGGGACCTGACAATTACATTGGCGAACTTGTTGCAACGATGTTGCTAACCTTTTTTGATATCAGAGGGATTATTCATTATGAATCTGTACCAACTGGACAAACAGTTAATGAAGTTTGCTATTTGGAGTGCTGAAAAGGCTGCGTGAAAAAGTTAGACGACCTGAACTTTTAACAATTCATGGCTCTTGCATCACAACAATGCACCAGCTCACACGACACTGTCTGTGAGGGAGTTTTTAGCCAGTAAACAAATAACTGTATAGGAACACCCTCCCTACTCACCTGACCTGGCCCCCAGTGACTTCTTTCTTTACCCGAAGAGAAAGGAAATATTGAAAGGAAGACGTTTTGATGACATTCAGGACATCAAGGGTAATGCGATGACAGCTCTGATGGCCATTCCAGAAAAAGAGTTCCAAAATTGCTTTGAAGGGTGGACTAGGCACTGGCGTCGGTGTGTAGCTTCCCAAGGGGAGCACTTCGAAGGTGACTATAGTGATATTGAGCAGTGAGGCATGTAGCACTTTTTCTAGGATGAGTTTGCAAACTTCATTGTCATCCCTCATAATATATCTACGTAAGACTTGGATTTGGCCAAGAGAAGGTCATTCATTCATTCAATAAGCATATACTAAGCATCTATTATTTTCCAGAAAGTGTGCTAGGAAGGCCCATTCAGAATAGAGATCCCATCAATCACCATAGCCTAGGTTTTGCTACAATGACTTCCAAATCTCTGTGGCTTACAATATACAAAGGTTTATTTCATACTCATGCCAGGGGCTCTGATCCCTGTCATTCTCGTTCTGGGCCCAGACTGATAAAGCACCACCCTTTGAAACATGATGATTGTCATGACAGAGAAGGAACATGTACATCTGCAATTAAAGCTTCTTCTGGAGTGAGAGCGAATCAGGTGGCCACAGCTAACTGACTCTGAGGGGGTGCTGAAGTGCAATCCTAGCACGTGTCTATGGGGAAGCAACCGGGAACATTTGTGCATAGCCCCCGCGACTACCCCAGAGGTGATTTTAAGGAAGAGTGGGTGAAATTCACAGACCTAAATATTGACACGTTATTTCCTTAAACCAAGGTTAACTCCACAATGGGCAGGGCCCAGTGCAAAAGGGAAACGCAGGTCCCAGGCTCGGGCCAGGGATGTGAACCTCCTCTCCTCTCAGGCCTATCACCCCAATCCGTGGTGGATAGGAGACCCCCAAACAAGTGTAACCTCTGCATCAGATGAACTTGTTACATGAATCGGGCAGGCAGGTGGCCACACCCTTGGCACTGCCAACATGGAGAAGGATGGTACCGCCTGGCCCCACCCTGAGAGGCTGCAAAGCACGATTCTGACCCTGACCTTCCCCTTACCCATCCCTAGGCCCCCACTGGGCGCTGAGAGCCATGGCGAGAGGTAGGCCTTCCCCCATCCCATCAAATGACCCAGTCACCACCCCAGGCAGAGAGTGGCGGCAGTGACGGGGCTGAACTGGGGAGGAGCAAACCAGGAAGGACCTGGGAACCAGAGGGCAGGCAGTGAGCAGGTGGGAACTCTGTCCGGGGTGGGCAGAGCCGTGCATGAGCCGAGGCTCCGAGCCCCGGTGCATGCCTTGTGTCCCAGGAGACTTCACTTACAAAACTCACACTCAAAGATGAAACTGTTAAGCATTTCTTCATGACAGTGACCACAGTGCCCCTTGTGAGGGGACGTCCTGTGCAGTCGCACTGTCCTAAACCCCCTGTAATGCCTTGGTTTCTACCAGAGGTCACATTTTTCCCTTCTGCCCCATCACTTGTCATTTCCACTTTTTTTTTTTTTGGCCTGCTCATCATTTTTTTTATTATTAGTTTCAGGTGTACAGCGTGGTGGTTAGGCATTTATATAATCTATGAAGTGATCCCTCCAATAAGCCTAGTGCCCATCCGACACTATACACGGTTTTTACAGAATTAGTGACTGTATTTCCCATACTGTATTTTGCTTTTCCTCTTTTTTTATTCCAGTTGCCCTTGAAATCATATTCACATTAGGGAATCATCCTAATACAAAATTCATTTAGGGTGTAACACAAATCCGCTTCAATGGAGGTTACATGAATGGCCTCGAAAATAACCTACTCTTTTTTCATGGTCCTCTTCCAAGACATTGGACTCTGTAACCCCCATATTTGGGCGTGGGATAAGGGACAGGGCAAGGGGGTGGGATGCGCATGTCAACGCTGCAAGTTCCCTAGTTCGCAAGTTTGAGCTTTACTCAAAGTCTGAGAATGTCAGCGCTGCTTGCAGTCAGATGGCATATTCGATAAGCCCTCAGATTCCCTCTTTGCCGGGGAGGCAGCCTGCAGAAGTCAGATGTCAGGGAAGTAGAAATAGGTGGTCTTAATGCTCTCTCTGGTATTATATCTGTGTAGAGAATAGAGCTTACAACAGATTAGCGGACTCAACATACACTGGGACCGCAGCAAGAGTGATGCTTGCTGACATTATCAGCAGTTCCTGGAGGGGAATTTTCTCACTTTTTTCCCCCCTGTTCTTTCTTTCCAGAATTTTTTTTTATTTGTTCCTCTATATACCTGGCTATCCTTTATGCCGTGGCTGTTTATCTCCCTGAAATAGTTTTGCGTATCTAACCATATTAAATCCACTTATTTATTGTTCGTTTATCTCTGTTTGGTGTATCAAATGTTTATTTATAAGGCACTCATGTATCTAAAACGTACCTGATTGTGGCTTGCCTATTCTGTTTGCTGGCACGCGTCCAAATGGGCTGTGCATATATTGGCGACACTTAGATAATAGAAGTCTCTTCGTAAATATAACTATTTAGAAGCCCCAAAGAGGTTCAGAATATCTAAGAGGCAAATAAAACATTCCTGTCCACCCCGAAGGTGCCATAATACCCAGAAAAACTGTGCCCTAGTGTTGACTTTGAGTGTGTTTTTGAACAATGACAAAATCTGGCAGTTGTTAAGAGTAGGTTCATCCCCTCTCTTCAATGCTCTCACTGCCATCTCCTCTTCTTGTACTAGTACTAGACTTGTACTAGTGTTTGTATAAGGCTGCCAGCCCCGTAGTGTCCGCAGTCGGTGAACTAACCCAGGTGTGTATGAATGACCTGGATTTCACTCAGTGCCAGCTCTTCAACACCCAACACAATGCCTGGAGGTCCACGGGTATTTCTTGGGTGGTTGGTATATGCTTGGCCCCATTTGAACCAGGATTCTCCCTTTTCTACTTTGATAAGTTTATGCCTGGGATTATTCAGGTTGACCTGCACGTGGTCTTGGGACAGGAGTGCACAAAGCATCCAATGAAGGGACCATCTCAGACGAGAACTCAGAAGCCAGGCTTTGGAGGCAGACACACCTGTGTTTGTCCCTGGCCTTGAGACTTGTGAGTTGTTGAACCTGCAATACGTCACAGAAACTCTAAACTCCAGGCTCTCACCTATAAAGCAGAAATAGTACTAGTACCTCCGCTCAGGCGCATGCTATGAAAATGAGATGAGATGATCAAAGCAAGCTGTTGAGTAGACAGCGGTCATTCAGTAAATGGCAGCCGCCGTCTCTGTTCCAATGCCACGTGGTCAAACAAGGCTTGTTGGACACTTGTCAGCGTGTTAGAAAATGTGGGTGCAACATGTGTATCTCCGGGAACGCTCCTTAGCACGTTGACTCTAGGGAGCCTTTTCACTGTTCTAGGTCATCCCCAGATGACCGCTCGTGCCCAGATGCAGACAGCCCCTGGAGTTAACACAAACCCCATTTCCACGAAATTCCCCCAGAGTGGAGGTAGTAAAAGAGAGATGTGATTATCTGAGACTTCTGCTTAAATTGTTTTGTGCCTGGGGTATGTATGTATTTGCCTGCAGCCAATTCAGAAGCAGGATCATGGCACGCGTTCACTAAGTAAGACTTAAACCGATGTTTCCAAATCGGGCCCCACGATTTTGAGTCTGGATCTGAAAGGCAGGAAGAGCCCTGTGCTGAGCGTCACACACTGACGTGTCTTCCTGGCACGTGGGAAATACTCATTCTCAGTGGTTTGTCCCAGGATGACGCATTCTTGCGAGATCCAAATCTTAGGCGTTTTTGTGTCTCCGTTGCCATAGTAAGCTTTCTCATTCAACCATTTATTCACTCTGTGCCAAGCACTGTGCTGCAGTTGGGGACACAAGCAAGCTTTTCGCCCTTGTGCATCTTACCCACTAGGATAGAGGGAGGCCATAAATAAGTGCTCTACATTGAGGTACCGTTTGGTCCCATGACAGCAAATAATAATAGTGATAATAATAATGCAAGGCAAAGAAAGAGAATGAAGGTGGAGAGGGCCTACAAGTGTTTTAATTAGGGCATCAAAGCAGAATGAAGTGAGGGACCGGGTCCCATGAGATGGAGGCGAAGCATGGTTCAGGCAAGAAAGTTGCAAGTGCAAAGGGCCGGGAGGGGCTGCAGGGGCGTGAGTGAGGGGGACAGTCACGGGAAATGAGCTGTGAGCGGGAGACAGAGGCCAGATCATGCAGGAGCTCTGGGGTCAAGCTAGAGAAGTATGGGTTCATATGGAGTGAAAAAACAAGGAAGGGACGCATGAACATGTGTGGGAGGAGATGAGGGATTCCATCCCGCCGTGGGGAGCCCAGTGGGCCGCTGTTGTCACAACCAAGGGGACACTGAGCTGTTGTGAGGCAGGCGTCGCAGGGACCCGGGGTAGCACGCTCCCTGTTCCTTACACACTAGCTAGCTGTGCAGACTTTCCTGTCGTCCGTTTTCTCACCCACGAGATGGAGGTGGTGGCACCTCTCTGCAGTGACTCTCATCAGAACTAGAGATAATGTACTTGTATGCACCAGGCAGTGATGGCTGTGAATAGATGACGTTGCATCATATCATATCATGGTTTGCAATTTTTTTTTTCCAAAACAACAAAAGAGAATTGAACATGTAGGGAAGGATGAAAGCTGTCCTGGTATCTGGCTGTGGGCTCACCTGCCGAAGGTTTCCATGTAAATCTTTCGAAAATAAAAATGCCAGTGGCTCCCATAGGCCCCCTCTTTGGAATGTTCCAGACTCATCCTCACTTTTCTTGCTCCAGCTTCACGCATCATCTCTTAGTTCTTTCAGTGTCTTGGGCTTCTGCCCCACACCCCATGCCATGGCCCAGGCACATGCTGGTTCCCCAACTAGTCTCAAGTCTTCATTGTACAATTAGGGGCAACCGATGCATACAACACAATGTGAAGCATGTCCCCTGCAGTTGTAGGCCTTGGGGGGAGGGGATCTCTCCATAGGTTGAACGCTCCCCCACCCCCTGCTTTCTCCTGGCTGACTTCAGCTCCTATGTAGGACCATGGCCCAAGTCCCCTGCCCTCAGGACACCTCCTCTGGCCTCTGAAATGGGCCAGCCCCCTCACAATATGCTCATCCTGACCACACACCTCTCCTTCGTAGCTTGTAGCACAGTTGCAGTTCTTTTACTTCATGTGAGTCTGGGACTGCAGCCAGGCTGCACCACCACAGTGGACCCGCCATCAGGGTAGGAGCCATGCCTGTTGGTTTACTTGTTTCCTCCCCGTTATCATGTCTGTGCAGGCACAGTTTCTGGCTGAGAGCAGCTGTGCCATGACTGTTTGTTGAATGAATCACTAAACTTCCAGGAAGCATCCATTTCTCTCACAGGTCTGTTAACATGCATGGTTGCATTATTCCAAAGCCCAGCAGGAGAAAGCCCGAGAATTAGCATACGACCAGCCCATGATGGGAAAAGTAGATCCATCCATCTGCCAAAGAGCAGGTGGTCGATAGCTGTCTGTTGGATAGATGAACTAATGGATGAATGAATAAATCTGAAGCATCAACTGATATTGCTGTTGTCAAAACGGAGAGGTGTGAAGCATGTTCCACACACACACACACACACACATACACACACACACACACAGTCACTCACGTGTTTCCTTCTCCCCCCACTGGTGTCTTCAGTCTTCAGGAGAAAAAATAACTAACAGCTACCTTGTGGCGAGGGGTTCGAGGTGGTCGTGCTCCTCTGTCCTCTGACTCCCCCTCCCTCCTGGCTCTGACTTGGCGCCTGGAAACCCCTGCCCTCCTCTTGTCACCTTCCACCTGTCTTGGGGCCGGAAGGAGGAAGCCAAGCCCTTTTGTCATCATCACCAGCCTAGAGGGCAGCGGTTCCGTTCCCAGCAGAGAAGGAGCAGCCAGCATCCCTGTTTCTGGCTGGACATCTGGGCCAGCTGGCTGTGACCTGAGACCGGGCTCCTGCCTGGGAGCTCCCACTGCCACAGCCAAGGCCACTGGGCCACATCCTCAGATTGAGGCTTGAGCAGATTGTTGTAAGTGTGTTTCCCAGGACTGCGCGTGACGAGGCTGGTGCGGCAGCTGGATGTTATCTGCCTAGCGTCTCATTATTTCAGGCCACCAAACAAAAATACCATAGACTGGGGAGCTTCAATCACAGAAGTGTCTTTCTCGCCTTTCTAGAGGCTGGAATGCTGAAATCAAGGTGCCGACATAGTTAGGCTCTGGTGATAGCTCTTTTCCTGGTTTTCTCTCATAGGAGAGAGAGAGAGAGAGAGAGAGAGAGAGAGAGAGAGAGAGAGAGAGAGAGAGAGAGAGCGCCTGTAAGGGCACTATCTCATTGTGGGCTCTCTACCCTCATGACCTAGTACCATCCCGTTGGAGGTTAGGGTTTCAGCATGTGGATTTTGAGGGGCTGCAAACATATGTCCATAGCACCTCGCAAGTTCCATCTGGAGATTTCTGGCCAGTGTCATGAGTGCCTGCAACAGGTGGCATGAGGCATCTCCTCCATCCCAAGAAGGACTTGGAGTTAGCTACCATAACCGGGTTCATCTGCCCATCGAATGAATAGTGATCAAACAACCACCGTGTGTTTGCTCTGGGCACTGAGAATTTAGAAGTGAATAAGACAGAACAAGGGCCTGTCCTCAGGGAGCTTCCTTTCCAGGGAGGAGAGACAGACAATAGGCGAGTGCATAAGGAAATCATCGAGTGATAAGTGCTGTGGAGCAGATCAAACAGGGTATGTGTTCGTGTGAGAAGGAAGCCATGTTAGACAGAGCTGAGAACAGAATGATACGAGCCAGCCGTGCGAATACTTAGGAGAACAGCGTTCCCAGAAAGGGGAGCAACACGTGCAAAAGTCCTGAAGCCTAGTTAATGGCCTGGACTCATCCCTGGAGAGTATCAACTAATACGCCGGGTTTTTTTAAAGCCACAACCATGACAAAAAGCACGTGCGTTCAGGGCACCACTTGGATTCTAAAGTTGCTCTTGTTCTCACGTTCTGGCCAAGCTGTGAACAAATTCAATATGGGTCCCTCTGCTTCATCCAGCATCTTTCCAAGAGGCCCCTCAGCCCACCTGTCTTTACATTCCTAAATAGCTGACATGACCGCCAGATAGTATGAGAAGTACGTACTTTTGAGAAGTCAGGTCACGTTACAGTCGGGCTACCCAGAGGGAGAGAAGGGTGCAGTCCCGGGTTTTGCTGTGGATCACAAGTGTTTGATCAACTCCCTCAGAGAATGTACTGGTGCATTCGTGGGGTAAAAGAAATATCCAGATAGAAAAGCCAAATGCCTTTGAAGCCTTCTGCCATACTACTAAATGGTTCTTAAGAAGCAGCATATTGATAGTTTGAGGGTGCGTAAGGAAAGACATTTGATAAAGATTTTGTAAGAAACAAATGGTTTTAAGTTTTAGGCCAGTGGGGTAGGGGAACAAAGAGTTAAAATATGGCAGACAAGAAAAAAAGAAGAAAAAAAATGCTAGTGTCTTATGTCAGGTTCACTAGAAACAGAGCCTGAGGCAAGGACTTGGGTCCAGGTGATTTATGGAGGGAGGGGTCCCAGAAAAACCTGTAAAGTAGGAAGCCAGCAGAACAGGGCTGAGGGAAGGTGTGGCCCCAGATAAAGCCTAACTTTCTCCTGAGCCACAGACAAAGGGCTCTGGAGCACAAACCGCAGGGAGTTTTCCTCCTTTGAGGCGAGGAAGATGGACTTTTGTATCCCAATGTCAGTCATTGCTTGTGCATGTCAGGGAAGTGTTAGCCTCCCAGGTAAGGTGGTACCTGTCAGCCTCGGAGGAGATTCCCCAGAGAGGGGCAGCTGTGAACAGCCAGCAGCGCCCACTCATAAAGGCTGTGGGGTGGCTACACCAGAAGGAAATCCATGGGGTACCCATAGAGTCTCCTGCACGGAGTTGCTCCCCCCCCACACACAAAGGGTTATCTTTCCACAAAAGAAAATGCATCCGTTCATTCATGTAATTATGTTTGTTGAGCACCTACTGTGTCTCAGAAATTAGTATTACCACAGTGAGCAAAATGGACCTGTTTCCCAGTTATCGCCAAACTTAAGCCAATGAGAGGGACACAACCAAAGAAGCCGTTGTGAGAAATGGCGATAAGTGCGATGGTATGAGAGGTCGCGTTTTGTGGGGGCTCTTATGAGGAGTCCTAAATCCAGGGGAGAGAGTTCAGAGCTGGGCTCCCAAGAGAGTCACCACGTGTGGTTCCTGAGCACTTAAAATGTGGTTCATCCCGACTGAAATGTGCTGTGAGCGTTCAATCCTCCTGGAATTTCAGACTTAGTACAAAACATAAGCATGGGCAAGATGTCATTAGTAATTTGTCATACTACTTACATGTTAAAATGACATTTTAGATATAGTGGGTTACATAAAATATATCATCAAAATTAAATTTTGCTTGTTACTATTTACTTAATGTGGTCACATTAAGTAAATTAAGAAAATCTTGAATTACACACATGGCTCGGATTTAGTCCCACTGAATAGCATAGGTCCAGGGGCTTCTGGAAGCTTCCTTTCATGCCTCAACCTCACAGACACGCTTGCTGAACAAGTCACACTGGTTAACATAGATGTCTGCTGAGTCCCTCCTTATGGTAACGAAGATGCAGCCAAGTTGTCCCAAGTTTACTGCTAGGCACTTCCAATTGTTGGACACCACTGTGTTTTGTTTTGCTTTGTTTTTCATAAGCCCCTCTAATGATGGAGCCCTCTCTGTGTCTCCCTCCAATATCCAGAGGCTCCCGAAAACACAATTGCCCCCCATCCCGCACCCCTTTCAGATCACTGAACTTTGACTGAATAGAGCCTCCATCCACCCAGATATAATTCTCGTTTCATCATTCTTTTTTTTCTCTTCTCTACATGATACGACCATGAATATAAATCTGTAGATTCAAAAGTGAAGAGGCGAAGAAATATAAATGGTTTGAAGTGAGCCTCTTTTCAAGTAATTTCCGCCCCGAACCTAGTAAGATGTCACTCCACAAGAGGTTCCCCCAGCACAGCTACACTAGAAAGTACGATAATCATTCAAAACATAATTGAAAGATTTCAGAAGTTGAACTGGAAGCATTTTTTTGTCAGTTTATTGCAAGTATTTCGTATCTTTTTTTAAAAAAAAGTTTATGAAAGTTCTATGACAAGAAGATAAATTATGGAACCGTAAGAACAGGGAAATAAATGGATTCTGGAGACTGACAAACAGGGCGAATGATGAGAACATACAATTTTAGAACACAAAAAAGGTAACTAAATTTGAAAAATTGCATTAGTGTATCATTTTCTGTATACCAGCCATTAGAGGGAAAAAATGGAAATTACACCCTGTAACAAAGTAAAAATGTTTTCAGTGTTTAAAGGTAATTTTGTAATACTGCTACTATTACTTAAACTCTTACCTCTTATAAAAATCCAAAGACAGGACCCCTGGTGATATATCCTGTGTCTTAGGCAAAGAGCAACAATTTGAATTCCATTCAAATACATTTGTATTTTGCCAAGTGCTATCAAGCCCTGAGTTGCATAATTTGCCATATAAATGAAATAGATACTTTTCCTCCACACATTTATCACTCTCCTGCGAGCTTCATTACTGACAATCAAATCATAGGAGATGTACAAAATTGTCATGATGTACTTATTTTCTCATGATATTCGATACAAATAGTACTCCTTTAAATGGCCTTTTCTTTTTCTATTTACCACATTTTTGCTGTTTCTTCAGACTCTTAAGTTCCAGTGATAGACTTCTCCCCCACCCCCAGCAAAGATGTGGGACTCCTTGGAAAACATATTATTTCTACTGGGGGAAAAGTTAAAAGTACTTCAGACACACAAAAGCAACGTTATTTGCAAGTAGTTCTTTCAGGGTTACTCCCTTGATGTGTGTGTGTGTGTGTGTGTGTGTGTGTGTGTGCACGTGTGTATGCGCGCTCTGTGAAGCTGTTTGTGAAAACAATACATTCTATCTCAAGTTTTTTCTCTTTGAAATCATATACATCCCATCATTGAATCACCTTAAGGGTTAAATTTAGAGTCCGAACACCAGATGCCCAAAATCTAGTCACAAGCAGTAAGTGAGGTAGTGGGCTAGAAATGCATAGTCCAGTGTGTCTAGCTTTTATGTTTTCACCTTGAACAGCATCGTGGGTACAGAGAAGTTTTAGTCAAAGACAGGGGTCGGCAAACTGCGGCTCGCATGCCAAATGCGGCTCTTTGGGTATGTTCCGTCTCAAAAGTTTGCCAAGCCCTGGAAAGAGCCAATCCTGTCCCTCACAACACTTTAAAAATGATTCGAGAGCCATAAATATATTTTTACAAATAAGGAAAATTTAAAGTCATATTATAAATGAAACCATGGTAGTTTTAGTTTCATTTTCGATTTTACTTCAGAGCCACATGTATGTACCCGAAGAGCCGCATGTGGCTCGCGAGCCGCAGTTTGCCGACCCCTGGTCTAAGAGATTCCAGAACAGGAACAATGACAGCGGGCAGTTGGCATGCCACATTTGATTGGCAGGACATAGGGAACAGTGGAGACTGCGGTGAACTGCAGAACACACTGTGCCTCCAGGGGGCGTAGCTGCTCCCAGGTCCACCTCAGTGTTCCATGAGGGATGCTAATTTTTTCTTTATTTCTTTGCTAGAGAAGGCAGATGCTTTGCAGGGGGTAGGAGGTGGGAGGTGGGAGTGGGGTTTATGCCTTGATTTTTAAAGGTTGATAACATTTTTAAAAAGAGTATAAACATCGAGCAAAGCCAAAGAAAATACACTTCCTGGCCAGATATAGCCTGAAGACTGTCAGGGTGTGACTGTTGTGGAAGGGTCTTCTCCAAGGGTCGGGGTCAGCCAGGTCACCGTGTAAGGATAATGGAGTCCGTCCTGAGTCTCATTACCTCTCTGCTTTCCCTCCTAGGATATGATCTATTGGAAACGAGGTCATCTATTGACAGATATTACTTCTTAAAATGTCATCTACTTTAGCTGCACAGACTCCTCCGCGTCTTTCACCAATATTAAGTGGTATTCAGACCTGAGAAATAATTATTTCTATTTCTCCTATCAACAACAACCATCACATCATTATCATCTAGTGTGTCTGAGTCTTAGGGCAACCAACTAAAGATTTAAAAGGAATATCACTTAAATTGTTTTGGACTTCAAGTTAAATTCTATTTTCAGCCAGCTGAACAGAACATGTTAACTCCAATTTGTTACGGGGCCCTCTTTCTCTCGAGTCGAACTCGAAATCTAGATATTACGCCAGCCCAAGATGTCTGTAAGGACGAGGAGGGCAGGTCTTTGGGAAAATGGTAAGGCCCTTGGGGTTATCATGGCACGCCTGGCACACCAGTTGTGGAGCTCTCTGTGGCATCTGGGCCATGCGCAGAGCTCACAGCTTTCTGCAAGGCTGCCTCTGGTGTCCTGGCTGCCTAGACACACCAGAGCCAGGGAATCCCCGGGGTGCTGGCTTCCATTAGCTAAGCAGTTTTCCCTCCTCCGTCTTCTCTCCTCTTCCCAGCCCAACTGGAACCTCTTTTTTGATCTGGGATGGGGGCAAGAACGGTAGGGTAGAAGAAGACCCGCTCTCAACTTTCCATTCTGGCCAAATCCTTTTTCTCCTGTTACAAATCTTCTAAGTTTCCCTAGGGTGTTAGGCTTTTGGAGATAAAAATCTAAGGAGTGATGGAGAGCCTTTCTACATTCTCCTCTGCCACATCCCATCCCTGGGGCAATGCACACAATTGCTATAGGACTAGAGACAAAACATCAGTTGATTTCTCAGGAAAGTATCCCACTGCAGGAAAAATTCCAGCATCTCCACTGGCCTCTACTCGTTGGACAGCAACTCTGTGCTAGGGAGCTTACTAAGTACCTTATTTATTATTTTTCAAGGTAACACTGTGAAGTTAATATGATCTGTATCAGTCCTCGATTGACGGTGCTGTGTAACGAATGCCCCCAAACTTCAGTGACACAAGACAACACACATTTATTTAGCTCCCCAGTCTGTGGGGGTCCAGCTGATTGGGACTGGGCTGGGCTGATTTCAGCTGGCCCTGCTGATAAAGCCCTGTCAGCTTCCAGGTCAGCTGAGAGGCTCCGCTGATCTTGACTGGGCTCCCTCACGTGCTTGGGGATTGGCTAGCTGTTGGTGGACATGGGACAGCCTCCGCTATGAGGGCTGGGGCTACTTGGCCCTATACCAGGTATCTCTCATCATCCAGCAGCCTAGCCTGTGCGCTGTCTTCTTGTAGCAATGGCAGAGGGAGAAAGTGAGCAAGCCGGGTCACGTAAACAATTTTCTATTTTCTGTTTTACATCATATTGGCTAGCATCCTGATAGATGATATAAGTCACAGGCCAACCTGGGAGTCAGAAGCGGGGACACAATACAGTGAGCTGGCCAAGGGCATACACAGAGGGAGGGCTGAAGTATTGGGGCCCATAATACAAACACTACCCCCTTTTCCTGAATCAAACCAGAAACTAGAAGAAATGAGCCGGGATGTAAGGGGGCGGGGCTTTGAACCCATGCCTGCCTGCCTCCAAAGCTGTGCTCCTAACCACGTGACTCTGCTGCCGCCTTCATTTTTAAAAGGAGCTTATAAAAAGGATTCTCCATGTTCAGGCAGCATCTTCCAGGCCAAATAGAGTGTTGAGTAATTGCCTGCTTAATATGGTTGATAGAGAAAGCAAACTTGAAGCCAAAACACTAATTTCCCCTAAACATATGTAATCATCTTAATTTTCTCTTTGCCTCTGTTGACAGAGCTTGGGGAAGACAACTCCTTTTTAGCATCAGCCAGTGTTTCCTTGAGAAGCAGCATGTTAGGAAATAGGGTTGGCATTCTCTCTTTCTAAAAAATCGACTTTATGTAATTCCACTGTCTTTCCTGGGCTGGCCAGGCCCTCTCACCTGGGATCTCTCTGACGTGACGTAGTTCTTTTACCGCATGGGTTTAAACCCTTGTGCTCATTTGCCATGAGATGCCCGTGTTTGGGGTGATTTGTGACCCAGATTTAGTTCCAGTCCCCTGAATCCATGCGAGGGCTGAATTGCACACATAATGACAGAGCGGGGCGGGGGCGGGGGGGGGCAGGCTGACATCTCTGTTAGAGACCAGCTCTTTGGTCAGTCACTGGCTTGTTTCACAGGGCAGTGTTGTCCTCATCGGACGGGCAGACTCCATTTCTGAAGGACGAAATGCAGACCCAGCAACAGGATGAGTTTCCTCTGTGGATTGCATGACCAGAAATTGCCAGCTTGACTTTATGTACTGTAAAGCTTTTTAGAGTATGACGTGAGATCTGAATTATAGATTCAAACAAAATCATAGTGATAACGACAGCTACTAAAATTTCCCAAACTTTTATCATGTGCCAGATACTGTGCTAAACTCTTTCCATGCGTGTCATCTCCACGACCATCCTAAGATTTTGATGCCACTAGATGCCCATTTTATAGCTCATAATACCGAGGGTTGAGGGGATTTCCTTTCCCAGGGCCACCTTGCCAGCCAGGAGTTGGCTCAGCACATGATGGTTAAGAGCAGGATGAGCAAACTTTGTCTGTGAAGAGCCGGATAGTAAATATTTTAGGCCTTTGCAAGCCATTTGGTCGCTGCAGCAACATTGTTTCTCAAAGACAGCCATAGACGACGATGCGTTTACAAATGGATGTGGCTTTGTGCCAATAAAACTTTATTGACAAAAACAGGTGGCGTGCTGGACTTAGCGTTACTATACTGTATCACTTTGGGCAGTTAACCGAACTCTCTAATCTCAGTGTTCTCTTCTAAAAAAGGAGGACGGTCATCATCGTACTACCTACTTTCTGGGGTTATTTTGAAGACTTGACTGGATGTTGCCTACAGCGCCCTGACTCCTATTATTACTAATGTTGTGAGAGGCAGTGGGGGAGACAGACGAGCACTTTCTCCTGGCTTTAGAGCTCACCTTCCCCACGTACCTGCTGAGTCATCTTGGGCGTGGGGCTCAGCATCCCCGAGTCTCAGGTGCCTTTTGTGTCAAGTGGAGGATGGTAAGAGGACGGATCTCACAGAGTCGTTAGAAAGATGAAATGAATTTAAGGCGTGCAAAACGTTTGGAACAATGCCTGTAGAGGTGCTTGCTTTGATTGTTGTTGTTATTATTATTATTATTATTATTATTATTATTATTATTATTCAATAATCAAGATCTCAGCCCGAGCGAGCCTGACTTCTGGTCACGTGCTCTTTCCCATCGCACGCTCCCACGGTGTTTTTAACTGACCCCTTGGTGATCAGGTGAAGCCTGTGGGCCCCTCCTCAGAACCCTGTTTGTTTCTAAACACATGAAATAAAAATATTCTCCATGCCCCACAAATCCAACTATATGAAAATGTAGTTATCAAAATATGTTTAAACAGACTTTGAGATCATTATGTAGGTATTTCTTTACATATGAGATAACACTATCAGGAGGCCTCATAGCTACTGTAATCCTGAAATAGTAAAAAAAAAAAGTCATTGATATTTCATTATTTCTGCAACAGCTGTAATGTGATATGAAGACGCCTTGATTTGGACAGTGCTACAGTTACAGGTCTCATGGTTGGGTGCCTGCATTGATAATTCAGGAAATGCTAAATTTCAGGAAAATGTAGCATTGTTGGTGAGGGGAAAAATGAATTCGCATTCGCAGCATGCCTGAACTCATAGAACCCTTGAGGCCCACCGGTGCCCAGGTCAAGAACCCCTGTGCCTACTGCCTCCAAAGGAGCCATTTGAAAGAAATAATAACTCTGCAGACCAGGGGTTTTCACGGAGGTGACTGTTCCTCGCGCCCTGATTTTATAGCACATCCACGTAGATTGTGTTTGGCCGAGTCGGTGTCCACAAAGAGAGCAAACGCTTCCTGTGCCTGTGTGACCGTGAAGCATTCATCCTCTAGTGTGTGAGCAAGAAAGCAGGAACTGTGCTGTCCCCTTAATTTGATGCCCTATGTGGAAAAAGATTGTCACTGGGACTGAGCCCGCACAAGGAAATGGAAACATGATACCACTGACCTCATCCAAAAAAAATAGCTATTGTCACAGGCCAGGGATGCTGAATATTTGTAGGTTTGGGGAGAAATATATTTGTTAGTGAAATGGAGCTTACTGTGGAGTGAATAAAGGTGAATTATTTGTCAGACGACTGGAGGAGGTTTATGCAATATAGCATTATTGAGCGGGGCTATTAACAGAGTGAATTGCTATTGTGACATGCCATTAAATTGTTTTTAGTGTCCACAAAGGTATCATTCAGGAGCTGCCAGGGTTAGTAACAGAGTTGTATTTTTGGTGGACAGTAGCAGATCTCAAAACAAAATAGCATATTTTATAGAAAAGTGAAATATGGTCGAAGCCGGAAGTCCGCAGACAATAGAGTCTGGATAGCCATTTGCAGCTACTGACTAGAGCCCCCCAGAATCCCAACAGGCTCTGTACCCCACTGTGTGTGTGGCTGAAGCTGAAATATGAGTCATCCATCAGGAAGGAGAGGTGAAGAAGTGAGATGAAGAGAGAAATCTGAACTTGGGCTCTCTCAAAACGTTCTGTCTTGTTTGTGAGGTATCCCCAGCATTTAGCAGAGAGGTTGGCTCAATTTAATTATTTGGTGAGAAAAAGAAAAAGAGAAGGAAGAGAGGAGAACATGATGGATTGGGGCAGGGAAAGAGAGACAGAGAGAGAGAGAGAGAGAGAGAGAGAGAGAGAGAGAGAGAGAGAGAGAGAGAGCCAACTGACCTACCCATGGTATAGACGCATGTATATCTCCAAATGCACATGAACACACACTGATTCATTTTCTTTTTTTCAACAACTACTTATTGAGTGCCTACTAAGTGTCAGTCCCTGTGCTAGGTATTGAAAATGTGTGTTTAATGAGACAGAAAAGATCCCAGCTCTCAGATGACTTGTACTCAATTGAGAGATTCAGAGAATAAATACTAAATCAAATTAGCTTATTTCAAGATAACACTGAGTGTTATAAAGAAAAAACACAGTGTAATGAGGTAGAGGATATCTAGACAGAAGGGGCTACTTTGGTTGGATGGTGACCTTTGCCCTGAGACCCGCTTGATGACAACATACTAACCACAGAAAGATCCGAGGAGGCTGATGTTTTATCGAGGGCTTCCTGCATGCCAGGCTTGTGCTCAGTTCTCCGCATCCGTTATTTCATGGCATCGTCACATCAATGCTGGGAAAGACAGAGCGTTTATAACAACTTCACAAATGACAAGGAAGAAAGGGAGGCTCAGAGAAGCAAAATGACTTGCCCACAGTCACAGAGCTGATACGACATAGAGACAAGGCTTCAACCCTGCCCTGCCTGAGCCCAGGCCTCAGAGACGAGCCAGGCCACCATGTTGCCTCGAGATGAGAGGAAGCTCCCAGGTCATGTTCGTGCACATTAGGAAAGAAGGCTTTCCACTAAGTTCTCTTCTGTTCTTCGATTTGCAAATGAGTGGTATTTTCAGTGCCATAGTGAGACTGTTTTCTGGCTGGTCACCTGGCTTCATCCCTGAAACTCACTGTTGGTCACCCAGATAGTGGATTACATCTTGAGTCTGATTCATAAATAACCCTGAAGAAAATGTACATTTTACCCATATGGCCGAGTAACTGAGTCATCTTCCTAAATTAGATAAAGGAGGGGAAAAGGGACAAAGATATTAAAGAAAACACATTCTTCTATGGTAGAAATTGTCTCAATCTCATTTAGGATGCGTTTTCTCATAGTGAGGGTCTTACGAGCTACACTGTGTCGACTGTGAGAAAAACGGTATAACTTTTAGCATCAACCAGCCACGCACCATCCCACTTCTGCCTTGGGGTCCTGGTTTTCTTGTTTTCCTTGTCGGCATTCACTTATTCACTTTGTCCACCAGGGCCATTGGGGTTCATATTAATCATGATTGTTCTTTCTTTGTTTTTGTTTATATTTTAAGACAGTAGATTGCTACAAAATGTTGATATATATATATATATATATATATATATATATGTCTTATGTTAATACGTCTTAATCAGTTACTAAAGAAATGCAACTTAAACCACAAAATACCATGATTATTGCTATTACTACTATTATTATTTTGGCTATCAAATCATTGATGTATTTTTATGTCAATATCTCATATTGTGGAGTTCAAGAGAAATGGGCTCGAGCACTGTCACGTACTAAAGAAGGAAGTCTAAATTGATACCACCCTCTGGAGAACATTTTGGTAACATATCAAACGCATCTGAAGTGAACATGGCCATGACCCAATAATTCAATTCCTAGGAATTTAGTAGAAGGATATCCACATAAAAGATACGTGTAAAATTATATCCAGTCATTTAAAGCATAGGGAAAACATAGAAACAACTGCAACATCCAATAATAAGAGGTTGGTTATTTTTAAAAATGGTAAACATTTACAATGGGTTATCACCCACTACTCATAAACCCACGCTCATAAAGCAAAGGGTTCCCAGTATATTAAGTGGCAAGAACAAAAAGCAGATTCTAAAACAGTATGTACATTATGATTCTATAAAATACTACATCCATTTATAGCTATAGTATACCTATAGATAGCTGTAACTAGATAGAGCGATAAAGGTGATATATTATTATGTATTACAACATTGTTATATTATCATGATACGGTTTATCATATTATCGTATTATCCGTGATACAGTTTATCATACGGTTTTAAAAAATATTTTTCTATCAGTTCCTCATTGTCTCCGTGATCTATTGTTAGAATCAGGAAAAAACATACGCACACACACAATGAATGGCGGTCGGTGTTTAGGGTCCACACTTGGCCTTCGGTTTTCCTCCTGCAGCTCTGGCACGTGCTCTCACCTTGGAGGATCTTGACCTCCTGCTGGGGGGTCCGGTCTCCCATCCCCCAGCTCCGGCTCCTGGCAGCCTTCTGCTTGCCTTTTGCTTTGCAGCTTCCATCCCTGATCTGACTCACCAGGCTCTTGAACTGTGTCCCCAACCCTGTGTCAACAGTCTCAGAGAACCTGTGCCAGCTTTATACTAATTTCCTTTTTGTAAGAGAAGTCAACAACAGGCTTTCTTCGAGATGTGGCATCCTGTTTCTTGGTAACTCCCATCAGGGGCAAGGAAGCAGTAGCAAAAAAGAAAGAAAAAAGTGTTCAGCTCTGTATCACCGATGCTGGCTCGGTGTGTTTACTCTTAATGATAGTTATTAATTTCCTAACACTGGATGCTGGGGATTTCAGTCCCTGGAAGCCTCAAGAAGTGGTTCTGTGTACTGGATGTGAACTGTAATCTCAGTAAAACTGAAAGAAAACAAAAAAGTAACAGAAAGTTATGGGGCAAGGGAGAGCCAGAGCCAAAAGTGACTTTTTCTTTTTCCTTTTCTTTTTAAGCCACAGGGTTGACTGATTTCAGAGGAATTTATAGGTTGCAGAGTAGGGGGGCTAGTGGAAACGATCTCAGGTTCTGGGCCCAGAGTACCCTGGTTTGAACCCAGGCTCAGCACTTAGCGGTTTTTCTATCTTGCACAGAGACAGTACAATTTACAAATTAAACCTTGCTCTCAGTTGCCAGACACCCAAATTGTAATCCCAGCTCGGCAATTTCGAGCTGTGTGACTTCAGGCAAGTCACTTGAGCTCTCTGAGCCTCGTATGCAGGCAAAATGGAGGAAATGCTCTCTTCTTCTGTAGGGTCAGTAATATCATATATTAAGCCCCTGACATATAGATGACACTTCCTGAGCAGGAATGAACATTATCCCTTTCGATGATAATGATTTCATTCTATTTAGGCATCTTGCAAAGAGGGAGAAAAAACACGGAGATGAGAAGAGGAAAAGCTCTACCAGATTAAGCTGTTTACTGTGCTCACACCGGTCAGAAACCGCCTGCACATGTGGGGCTGTTACGTGTTTTTTTGTTTGTGAAACACAAGGAAGTCACCAGGACATCTGTGTCGGCATGTGTGTGCTCCTCTCCATATTAGATTACATGTTTTAGGACAATAAATCAGTGAAAGAAAAAGTAATAAATAATGCATGCTGAAAATGTGATCATGTTTATTAAGAAGCAACAGTCTTGTCATCTTCATTTTCTTCTTCAGTGATTCTCTCCTCTGAGGGTTTGCTCTTCAGGGACTCCCTGCAATTTAGCTGGAGGCCATTCTCTGATTCTTGTTTGCAGAAATACCTGCTTTGCAAAAATAAGTTAAAAGCTGAGCATCCGGGTCCTCTGATGAGTCTCCCATCAAATCCATCTCATCATTGGAGATGGCTTCCTGGCTGTGAAAGCCGGGGGAGCAACAGACCGCCTTGCCTCACATCTGCATATCTTGTGCTTTCCCACACTGTTCTCACTCCGGTCTCTCTGTGGTGAGTTTGTCAGAAGCCTCTTTAGGTTTCTGGATTTTGGAAAAGGAGCGAAAAGAAAATAAAGGAAAACACGCTCACTTTCCTTTTCCTGGTAACTTGCAGCTGCTAAAACAATATGTTGACATGAGTGCATTGTGACATCCAAGGACTTTAATTGGAATTGCATTTTAATCTGTTACTCTTCACCCATTTGCACTTGAGTGACCCTTAAAAAAAAAAAAAAAGAACCACCCTGGCAACCTCCATCTTCCAGGGACTGTGAAAGCAATGAGGAGTGTGTTGCATGTGGAAAGAGCAAGAGAGAGAGAGACAGGGCCAAGTGAGGCTGAGAAACTGGGAGAGATGGAAAGAGAAAGCAGCTGGGAAAAAGAAGGGGGCGAGAGAGAGAGAGGGAGAGAGACAGAGAGACGGAGATAAAGCATGAACTTGCACGTGTTCTTCCGCTTGACTGGAAGGTGCCCTTGACCCCTGACACCTCTCTGGCCTCAGCCTTCTCTGAGTTTTTGAGAATGTAATGATAAATCGGACCTGGGTAGCAGCCATTCCCCTAACCTCATGCTGTAATGTTGGCGGTGTAGTCTTCCTTTGACCATCCATCCTTCTTGCATCACTCACATCTGTGAGTGACCTGGGTTGTGAGAGAGGGTTCCATTCTTTGAGAACAGTGCTAGCGTGAGATTTAAGGCAAGGGTGGATTGCTGTGTTCCTGAAATGCCTTAAACCCACCCTCCCAATCCAGACACCTTCTCTCACTCCCCCTTACCCCTGGTTAGTGCTTACTATCCTCAAGTGAGGGAAGTCTCCTTCTAAACTCGAATGAAAAAAATATATATATATATTAAAAAAAAAACAGAGTCCCCCCCTCTATTTCTCTCTCTTCTCTCTGCTTCCAGTTATTCTTTCTATTCCTATCTATTCTGTTTCTCTGTATTCCCTTCCTAGTGCCACACCCTCATCCCACGTCCTGCTCCGTCTTGCTTAAGGTGTGTGTATGATGTCGTTTTATCATCGTGGGCCAAGCCCAGTGGGATTGAAACAGAGCCACTAAATAGCAAATGACTTGTGTACAGAAGCCATGTTTCATTAGCTCGTCCTGACATAAAATATTTATCAGGATTTTATGTCCACTCCAGTGTACCTGTGAAATTCATTTTCACTCTCTTTTTAGACTCATCGTTTCCCTTATCCTTCCTCTCTGATTCTTTCTCTACCTTTCACTGTGTGTGTGTGTCTTTCTCTCTCGTGCCTTCTCTCCTTGCCTTCTCCGGGCCCCTGCTAGCACTTGGTCATGTTCTGGAAGTAACCATCTGTGGTTTTTATGGTATTCATCGCACTGTTTTTCCGGCCCTCTGCTTCCCTCCAGGGTGTGAGTCCAGGTCCAGGATTCCTTGACCAGCGCCCACCCTTTGAGCCCCCAGATGCTAAGTTGCGCGCCTTCCTCCCACGCGGTTTCAATTCATTCCGCCTTGACCGCCGCCAGTGTTGCCTTCAACGTGACCCCCATTTGTTTCTCAACTTGGTCCCTTCAGCCAGAAGCTCTGATCTGCTGCTTCCTTGCCTTTGAGGGCTCCCCATTTCCTGTAATTCATCTCCTTTCCCCCGTAGCTCAGCAGTTACGGGGACAGCCGCAAGGATAATGTACCCAGTTGGAGCCAGTGCCTCCCCAACCTGCCTCTGTTCCCTGTGACCTGCCACTTCCGCAGACACAGCCTTGCCCCAAGGGTAGGATGGAGACATGCCATGCAGAAAATACAACCCCGATTCCTGTTGAAAGAAACTCAGACTGACAAAGAACAAGGTAACACCAGTGGCCAGGAGTTCCATCCTCCACACAGAGCTTTGATGGGTAGCTCTGTCAAAAAATAGTAGTTTTACATTTTTATTTACATTGAGTCCTACGTATAGCCAGTGTCCCAAGGAAAACCAATAAAAGTCAACTGAACATCTAGCCATTCCAATAAATCCTATCGCATTGCCAAATATAGTATTGGGAAAATCATCCTAACTCTTAGACGCTGATAACACGGCCCGCTGTCTGTGTTATCTCTATGATGCGCGCTCTGCGTGCTTGATTTGTCCTTATCAACATTCCTGACACGGACTGTGGGGCGTTCTCGGGACCAAAAGGTCTGTGTAGCCTAACCCTCTGATGATGAGAACAAATAGATTCGAACAGCCTGTCCTCTGAGGATCTTTTATAAGAATGTTGTCCTTGCATTCTTTGATAGATGTGTTTCCATTTTTCTTAAAAAAAAAATTAGGCCACATGTTCCACGGGCGAGTCCTTGATACTGTCTGAAGGCACACACGCCCATAAAAACACTGAAAAATGAAAAACATTCTCCTCTTACGAAAGGTCAGTGGTGGCTCCCCCGAGCCTCAGTTTTCTTGCCTGTAAAGTGGGCACGTCTCCAGGCCGGGTTAACATGCGAACCCTGTGCAGTCACATACAAGGAAGAGTTCTGTAAACCTAGGCACCAGCTACCAGTGACGACAGGGTGCTGCTCTCCTCATCGCTACCTGGAAAATGGAACAAATTATTGTCTTTTCTTTGAAACCATCACAAGGAGGGTTTGGGTTGGGGTAGCCAATTAATGTTAGCCAACCCTGTGGAGGTATTCAAATGAAAGGTTTTGTGCCCAAGAGAACAACTTGGTGGTTGTTTTTTCTGACACTGCAGAATTCCCAGGGTTTGTTTTCCCTGCACTATTCCATGCCTCGATAAAGATTATCTAGCAATTTAGCACCTTTGCTTCCCCCTGCTTACAAACTGAAATAAGGGGAGGTGGGCATCTCGAAAGGAGCTTACGTATTTCAGAGTTTGTGACTCATGGGCTCTATCTTCTGAATGAGATACACCCCCTACTCCTTTCTCGGAACCCTACTTCCCCCATTCAGGGACGTAGCATGGCCAGGCTTACAGCTCTCTAGCCACGTAGCCATGTATGTAGAGCTATGCCTTTATGCAATGTGTACATATGCATGATTTTATGTAAATAAGATCAGGCCGTCGGTGCTGCTTTGATGTTTTAGTTGGTCATATTTTCCCTCTTTGTAGGCTGGGCCTTCCCATTTCTGGCCCCACCCCATGTGCACGGTCCCTCCCTCACATGCCCCCATGCCATGATCCAAATCAGTAACCCGGAAGGGACCTGCTCCACACCCACATCATTTATACCGTGATGTTTACTCTCTTCTCCTCTCTCAGGTTCCCTCTGTCTCTCTCACAGAGGAGTTGTGGCTCTGCTTTTTGTTTTGTTTTTTTTGTTTTTTTGGTCTGTGTGTGAAATGGACTGCATCCTCTGAAAAAGGAGATTTTAAAAGAAAGATTTTATACTTGTTTGAATGCTTTCTTTTTTAACCTTTGAAATTATCATACGGTCAAATCAACTTTTTCTGGTGGTGTCCAAGTCTATGAATTTTCATTTCACGTATAGATTTGTCCTGTGACGGCAACCATCAGCATAGAGAACAGCTCCATCACTCCCCAAATCCCCCTCCCCTTCCGCCTGTAGTCACACCCTCCCTCCACCCCTGCTCCGTCACCCACTGATCTGTTCACTTTCACTGTAGATTTGTCTTTTTGATAATGTCTGCAGATAGCATCCTACAGTAATGAACCTGTTGGGACTGGCTTCTTTCATGCCACATGATGCTTTTGTGGTCCATGCTGGCCCTCGCATGCGTTTCGCCCACCAGTGCTGCGAAGTGCTCCTTGTGTGATGGACTGCAGTCTGTTTATCCATGCTCCCAAGGGTGGAGGCTTCGTAATGGCGTGAGCGAAGGATGTGTGTTTTAGGATTCCAATCCTGGTGCTGCGGATGTAGGTGGAGAGTTTAGATGAGTGCATGAATGTACCACATGAACATACTGAAAATCAAGGCATGGGAGAGTTCGTCGGTAGGGGAACTTAACATTCACTGGAGCTCAAATTTTGACAGATGAACTACCGAGCATAACAAAACACGACCAAAGCCCTTCCCCGTTGTATTGGCTCCTTCCTGCGTGCCGACACTACTGGAAACTTCCCGTGGGATATGTCGTGAGTGCTCGTCAAACCGGAAGCAGGAGGCACTCTCACCCCTGCTTTAAGGGACAGACACCTGAAGCCCCTTTTCAGGTAACACCCAAAGCAGGCGGCCGAACTATGGTCTCCGAAGGCCATGTCTACCCAACCTCCCTTCCAAACGCTAGAACTTTCTCTTGGCTCCAGTGAGAGTTTCAAGTCTCTTTTCGCTCTGTAGTTTAGATAAATTTAATGTTATCGTTTCCTTTCATCTCTTTAAGTGATGCAAATTGCTTTACCCAAAGAGAAGCATCACATTGCACTCTTCCATGAAAAGATCTACTGAGAAAGAAAGAGGGTGAAAAAGATGTTTGGATTTTTTTTCCACCTAATTTTTCTTTGTAATTGATTAAAATGACTGCTAGGATTTTTTACCCCCTTCTTTCTTGTTGAGCAAAAATACTCAGCCCTTATGGACAGGAGCACAATGAAGGAAAGGTGATCGGTTATCTGATGAAAGAGAATAATATAGTGGAGATTACATGTGGGGGTAGGGGTATGGGGGACACGTCACGTGTGTGGCATGTATGTGTGTGAGGATGGGGCTCAGGGTTCTGAAAACTTAAATTACGTGACGTGAACCAATTACCCACTGCACTGTCCCACTGTAGCTATCTTCTCGTGATTATCCCTTTCACTTTATCATTGGCGATAACGTTTCCATAGCTGAGAATCAAAGAATTAGATTTGCAAAATACAGGGAGATCTGCTGGCAGCAAGTTTTCTTCTAAATCCTAAACACTGTATATGGAGTAAATAGTCTTCTCCAGGAAGGATCTTGCTGGCTCTGTCACCAGGAATCTGGTTCCTGGAGCTTATATAACTGTGCTTTGTGTTGGCGAGCTCGAGGGCCCGACTTCTGTGGAACTCTGATAGAAATGGAGTCACTGTGTGAGGGGCTGTCAGGAACCACCCTCCATTAAGGAGCCTCGTCTAACCTGTCACAACAGCCACCACCCTTCTTTCCCCCACCCTTCCAATCTGCCACTAAATCCTGCTTCGTCTCCTGAAACGAACGGCTCTCAGATGGGCCGCTGTCTACCCCACTGCCACTGCTTCATCCAGGCCTTTGTCACCTTTCCGGGGCATTAAGGTCACACCTCCTAGCTGGTCTCTGCAGCCAGCCCCTCTCATCCAATCTTTTTATTGGCAACAGAATTATCTTTATAAAGCATGGCTCTGATCTGATCATGTATTTCGTAAAACACCATGGGTCCCAGAGCTCCAAACAATGTTGCCAGAAACATTGCAGTGTTTGGGGGGGAGGGGATATACAAATGGATACATTTTATTTGAATAGTTACATATTTATTTGTTATATCTTATTTGTGGTGATCCTGATTTTTCCTTTCATGATGTCAACTTACTAACCTCCTTTTCAAATAAATTTAATAAAGTGTGTGTGTGTGTGTGTGTGTGTGTGTGTTTAAGTGGGCTGCTTAAAAACAAACCTCTAAATCAGTGGCTAGCTATGGCAAAACTTGTGAAAGTGGCATGCAAATCATTGAAGTTTGGAAAACACTGGCAGAGATACAAAGTCCAAATGTCTTAGCCCGTGATTGAAGACACTTCACAATTGGTTCCCCTTAAATGGCAAACAGCAACCTTAATGCCTACCTGTGCCCCCTCCCACCAGCTTTCTTCAACAAGAACTTACTTTTAGTCACAGCTAATGCTTTGCAGTATTCCAAACATATTAAAGCTTTCATACTTGTGCATTTTCTCTTCCCACTCTCCCAAAATACTGTTCCCTTTGTCTGGATTGTATCTTTCTACTTGGTGGTGGACTTCTATGCATCCTTCAAAACCCAGTTCATGTATGCCATTCTCCGTGAATTCTCCTCTGAGTTCCTCAGGTAGAATTCACCAGGCCTCTGTGCTCCTGTCTCTAATGTTTAGCTCTCAACATTGGATATTCTAGCTACTTAAGTTGGTATATATTTCCTCCCACCCTCAGAGCTAATGAACCCCCCAGGGCTGTGCATAAATCTCTGTCTCCGTTGGCCAGTGGTGGGCATGGCAGCCAGAAAAGCGCTCAACTGCTGAACAAATGAAGAAATAAATAGCTGAGTAAATCAGGGCAGATTCTTTCTTTGATAGGGCCTGGGGAGGAGGGGTTCTACACACAACTCATCTGCCAAGAAAAAGGGATCACAATTCACCATCCTCCTTGCTAATGGGGGGGTCTCGGAAAATTGTTCTGACGCTGCTTCTCAAGCCCCTTAGCTACAACTATCTTTTCTTCTTTAAATTCCTGTGCAGCCTTTACCCTCAGCAAATGGTGACACAGCAGCACAGATGCCTTCCGTAACGCTCAGAAGACTTCTTTTAACTGCTTGCTCTCGGCTCCTCTTTTCCCCAGACTCCTGGCCTCCCTACAGCAAAGGCGGAGTCTATTTGGTTCAAAGCAGTCCCCACCCCCTAGGACAGGGCCTGGCACATTACAGTACTTGGTGTTTCCTGAATAAACAGCATCTGACTATTTCATCTATTTGACCAACAGACTGCCTCCATTTTTACGTGAATGAGAGAACAGCAGGTCGCCTGCTTCCAGGGGAGGCCCGTTCAAAGCAAGGGCCTTTCTTCGGACAAATTTTCCCACTCGGTTTGCTCAGCGCACAGCGGCACCATTCGCCAGCCCAGAGTAGCCGTTTCATTCCCCGGATCCTCACTGTCCACTGCACACAGGTCCATCGAAATCTGTGTGCACGAGGCTAGCATTTTGCTTTCACTTGTACACGTGAGGGCTTTAGCAGAGTGGCTGGCACACAGCTGGGCCTCAGAAGGGCTAATATAATTTATAACCGTTTATCCTTATGTTTACATCCCTAATGACAATACATGTCATGTGCAGAGCCTGGCCCTCTTTTTCTGGTTCCTTGGCTAATTTTATGATTAATCGTTAATCCACTTGCCTCTTTCTTGGGATTCACACCGAACCTTCCCTACTGGCTTTAGGTGCCCTCAGAAGCTTTTTTGCGTGTTTCTCAGCATTTGAATCATTGAAGGGCCCTTGCTACAAAAATTGTCTGCTTTCATCCTTTTCATTTTCATGCAAGCATGTATTTTTTTAATTTGGCCTTTTTTTTTTTTTTAACCTAGCTGGATCTCAGGGTTCCTAGTTATTCATTCATTTGTTCATGTATTCAGTCAGTAGATATTTACTGGGTGCCTACTGGGTGCCAGGTACTGTTCTAGGCTCTGGGCTCAGTATTGAGCAAGACAGAAACAGCTCCTACCCTCATAGAGAGTTTATTCCGGTGGAGAAGCAGACAAAGAGAACAAAAAAGGAACAGTCCACAAATAGACATGCATGTAATATATATCAGTATAACATGATGATATATCACATACAGTATGTTAACATAATATAATAGTGTATTACAATATGGGTATTATGAAGAAAACCAAAAGACACAGTGTGGCCTGGACCCCAGCCACCGGTCATTGGCTTGCGGATTTGAGCCCTGGTTCTCACCACCCCAGCTATACTCCCTGGCTTTGCCAGGCGCCCACCCAGAGCCATCTTACCTCATGACCCAAACTACAATAGCTTCCCCTTGACCTTTGCATATTCCCAGTCTCATCAGCTCCCCTGACCTTCTGCTGTTGGTGGCTCTGATCAGTGATCAGTCTGGATACGGAGAGGGCCTTGGGGACAAAGCGTGCTGAGAGAACTCAGCCCCAGGAAGGGGATGGTTAGGGGAGAGCATGGAACACCGGGCCCTCCAGGATCGCCCCCAAGCCCCCATTTCGCCACATCTACCTGTCAGCGGTGAAGATTATCTCTATGCATATCAAAGGCCTGTTTCAGCGAAAGCAAAGTTTCCAGAGCTCCCCACACACACACACACACACCTTGCACTGTGGAAACGTTACTGAGCACAGCGTCCTACGGGAACTAGGCGGTGTGGAAATATTTTCTGAGTGTGTGTGGGGAGCCATTTGGAGTTAACCATCATGGGGGTCCTGGGAGCTCAATTGGGGACGACAGTGCAGGGAGCCCTGTGGGTGTCTCCCATGTCCCCGTGGTGGACAGGAGCCACCTGCAGCCCGGAGCAGACAGCTAGGTGAGCTGCAGGGAGCCACTGCAGGGCAGCCCCGGGCATCCTCAGAGTGGTCTGAGGCTGCATGCCCTGTGCAGGCTGGCGAAGGTTGGGAGCCCAAGGCATCATTAGTCTCCTTCCATCACTTCCTCATTAGTTCTTAGATAGTGTTTTAATGACAGCTTGAGAGGCTCTGCACCCTGGCCTCCTTCTATTTATGATCTCACCGTGTTAATGTGCACTTAATGAGAAATTCTTGTCTTGCTTGTAAATCCTGTAGCCGGCATTCAATTTATTGACAGATGTTTGCTTGGATCTCTTTAAAATTACTTCATAAATCTTCCGGGATAAAAGGCCTCAAGTTTGGTTATTAAGACAAGGCCTTGTTGACAGTTTCATATTTAACTGTTTAGAACTCAACTGTCAGGGCTGTAATGGGGTGTGCGGCCGAGGGGCACGGGGCCTGAGCGCCAGCCCCTTGCCACGTTTTCCTCACCTATCGGGGCCTTCCCTGGTGAAGTGTGTCTATTGTCCCTTATAATCCCTGCAGTTACCTTCTCCATGACCTCGGCGTGCTTCGTACTCATTCATTGAGCGTATCAGCGTGTCAGCGTGATGAAATGTTTCTGCTGATAGGAGCTAAGGGCTGAGTAAGCCACTGAGCTTCCATCACCAGGAAGGAGTGTTCACAGGCGCCGAACGCTGAGGTGGCACTTCCCGCGACAGCCACCAGGCACCAGCTGGAAACCTGGGGGTTCAAGTCCAGTGGGGGTTCAAGTCCAGTGTAGCGTGGCAAGCACATGGAGTGGTGGCAAGGAGTCTGCTTGTACGTTTTAAGGCCACACTCATCTTTTGTGGACTTTCAATGCCATCTCTTAATCAAGATTTTTTTTTTTCCTGTTGCCAGTGGCAGAAAACTCACCTCTCAGTGGCTTTTGCTCAATGGCAAAAGCAAATGGAGTGGAAAGATGGTTAATCGGCTCATGTGATTGAATTGTACAGGGGGAGTTACTTCAAGCCTGGCTTGGTCCGAGGGATAAAATAAGCCTTTCGCTCCCTGCCTAGGGTTTGCCTTCCTCTGTATGACTGTCACCCTCAGAATTCCTATGGTGGCCCAAGAAGCTCCACAGAGCTTCCAGGCTCAGACTCAGGAGAAAAAAATACCACCTGCTTCTCTTCCAAATTGCCCAGCGTAGAGGGAAAGGCTTGTTTTGTCTCATTGGTCCTAATCAGGCAACATGGCCACTCTTCAACCAATCACTGTGGTCAGAGGTAGGCTATGTCCTGATTGGCTAGGTCTGAGTCACATGGTAAACCCCCCTAAGACCTAGGCATTAAGAGTAGGGGGTGGAGGAATGTTCTAGAGTTAAAGTGAGGTCTTGTTACCTGAAGGAGGAGGAAGAGGGTAAGGCAACATTAAAACAAATGTTCAAACGTCCCCATCAAGTTCAAAACAGCATCCTGCCGTGTCTGATTCTTTCATTTCATTCTGAAGGGTTGTTAGACGTCGGCAGCCTCCGTGCTAACCCGTCAGGGCTGTGACCTACCCCCTTGGAGAATGCATTCAAAAGATTAAAGATTCAGAAAACCCTAGAGAGGCCAGGCCCCTGAGAAGGCCTCTAAACCCATCCGCAAACCAGTAACAGGAATAGGATGAAAAAAAGAAACGCTCCGCTTCTTACTATCCCAAATCAGCGCTTTTGCATGGAAGATTATAATGAGCGTTTGGGCCAAAAATAGAGTGTTTTTTGCTTACTTGCTGGTGTCTTGTCACATCACATTGCTTGAATTGTGTCAGATCGCGCTGGGTAACGTTGCCTCCATCCGGCGCTGATGTGACCCACTGCTTTGCAACACTTAAGACAAGTGTTTGCGGGCTTCTCTCCCCAAACCAGTTTTTTGCGTAAGTGCTGTTTACCAGATGAGGCACATGCGACTACTATTAGAAGTGAGAACACATCTACCATTTAAGCCAGAATTTATTAAGGGCCTGTGGGAAGAAAGGCACATGAAACATTTGCTCATAGCCCCTGACACACTTCAACAGGGGGCCAACTCCCTTGACCAAAATCTTCCACGTTTACGAAAATGCGATAGTCACAGTTTTTCCTATGTGGAAACTTCTGCAAAGTTGAGGGCTCCCTTTATGTCTGGCAGCTGGACAGTAAGCTTGGCCTTGATTTTCTGTGTGACCAACTGCCCAAGCCCTGAGAAACATGTTCTTCCCAGAAATATTTTAATAATCTTGATTTAGAGTTGCCTTGTAATAACAGCTAAGACATGCAATGTTTTCTACATGCCAGCTTCTGTCCTAATCACTTTATGTATTTTAACCCCTTTAGTCCTACATGGCCCTGTTAGACCAGTGAGGAGCAGAGACATTAAGTAACTGGCCTAATGACCCATAATTCACAGGGCTGAGATTTGAACCCACAAGATGTGGCTCTGCAACTGTGCTTGAAATACAATGCTATGTTGCCCATATTGTGAGGGTGTATGGATAAATCTATTGACTCAAGATCTGTGGTTCTAAACGGTAGTAAATGTATAAAAGATAAGTTACATATCACAGATTTATATATATTATATATAACACTATACATTTATATATAATTTTTTAATTGAAGTTTATGGGGGTGACAGTGGTTAGTAAAGCTAAATAGGTTTCAAGTGTACAATTCTGTAATACATCATCTATATATCATATTGTGTGTTCACCACCCAGAGTCATATATTTGACCCCCTTTACCCTCTTCTACCACCCCACGCCCCCTTTTACCCTCTGGTAACCACTAAACTATTTTCAATGCCTATGAGCTTTCATTTCTTTGTCTTGTTCCTTTGTTGCTTTCAGTTTTATATCCCACATATCAGTGAAATCATATGGTTCTCGACTTTTTCTGTCTGACTTATTTCGCTTAACGTAATAATCTCAAGATCCATCCATGTTGTCACAAATGGCACTATTTCATCGTATCACAGAATAGTATTCCATTGTGTATATATACCACATCTTCTTTATCTAATCATCTATCGAAGGACACTTTGGTATTGATTATGTATTATATAACATTATATAGACAATATATAATTCACAATCACATAGGTTATAATGATTTTAAAAAGAAGATGCGTGGGTCAGCCGAGTGGCACGTTGGTTAGGAGCTGGCTTGGGACGCCAGAGGGCCCCGGTTTGGATCCCACATGAGGGCCAGTGACCCTGCCCTCTACAGCTAAGATGCTGAACAACAGCTCGACCTGGAGCTGGGCTGCCATGAGTCACTGGTGAAGGCGTAGGCTGCAGCCCCTGTGGCAGTGGGTTGCCATGGGCTACCGTGTGCAGCCAGCAGCCAGCGTGAGCGGCCAGCAGCCAGCGTGAGCAGCTGTCCAGAAGCCGGCAACTGATCTGCCTCGCCCGGGAAGAGCACAATGATGGTGCCAACATGGGCCAGTGAAGCAACGTCCTCCACAACTAGACTGAAGAACAAAAGGACAGCAACTTGTCTGTTTCCCTTCCCCCCAATTCCCCAATAAAAATCTTTAAAAAAAAAAAAAAAGAAGATGCGTGAAGAAACAATGGCAAAATTACATTTTGTTAAAACAGTAAAATGAAGTTGGGAGGAAAGTAATTTCACAGGCATGAATGTGACTAGCGCTGGGCCTGAGCCCCCTGATAGACAAAAGCCAAAGGGTACAAAGTTACGATATTTACAACACGCCAGGGTTCAAGCATCCTCCTGCCTGGGTTTCCAGACAAGTGTGAGATGGATTTCTCCCAGGATTCCTCAGACCCAGGCATGCGGGGAGCAGGAGATAATCAGAAGGTTCTCTTTCACCTAAAGGAAAGAGTCAAGGGGAGGACCAGCGTCCAGCAATTCTGTTTTCTTGGACAAGGTTACTCAATGGCTCTGCATTTGTCTTCTTATCTGTGCAAATGTGCCGTCTTCATTTGTGTTCCCCGGAATGAGACCCGGAAACAAGGATTTGAGTACGAATACTTTGGTTGTTAATCCTAGGAAACACCGTTCGGGGAGAGAAGAAGTGGGCCAGGGAAGGGAAGGATGCTGATCAAGAGAAAGTGGTCCAGCTGTTGTCACCTGGACCCCTGAAGCTTGGGGCCCTGTGGGAGCCAGTGTAGGACAGGCGTCTCAGAGTTGTGCCCCACTGAGGGGTGAGGGTGCTGGGACAGTTTCCCGCCACATCTCCATCCACATGGCTTCAGGGCTTCTTCCTGGGGCCTTCCTCTCCATCCTTTCCAGCCTGCCCTCTTGCAAGCCAGACATGTCCCCCACAGCCTGGCGACTGCCCTCAGCCAGAGACGCACAGGCGTTCCAAGGGGGCATGCTGGCTGGGGAGAGGCACTTGCTTAGGATATCTAGACAGGGCATCATGGGGTGAATAATGGTATTATCTGCCTCCTAGGGCTGTGGTCATGATTGAATGAGGTAATGAGTGTAAAGCACTTGGAATACTGTCTGATTTAAGCAAAAACATAAAAGTTGGGGGAAAGCATTTTATATATATATATATATATATATATATATATATACACACACACATATATATGTATATATATACATATATATACACACACACATATATACACATATATATGTATATATATGTGTATATATATATATATATATATATATATTTAAAGCTGAGCTGTGATCACAAAAATTAAAAATTAAAGGAACATGTAATTAATCTCTTGGGCACAACAACCAATTGTAGCACAAAAATGGAGGAAGATCTCAATGAATGAAGAAGAATTAGAGCCCACGGTGAAATGCAGACCCTCCCGTCAATTAGAGAAAGCACCGCCAATGCCTTAGATGTACTACTTGTATAATCTGCAGAAATACAAGGCCAACAATGTAGGTCATCATTGCTGTTATCAATAGAGGTGCCAAAGCACCTTCATGAGGATGTTAGACATGAGCGTCCCTATCCTGCATCCCACTTCCCTGCCGGCCTGCGGACCAGCTGGTGGAATTTGTTCTTCGCTGTGGTGGAGTCTATCTTCGTCAACTTAAGACAGACCACCCTTTGTTCACACAGCGCTGCCGTGCCTTTCAATGGGAATCCTAACCAAATTTTATGCTGGCAGAGGACTTTTCTGTCTCACCCTTGCCTCCTGGTCTTGCATCATGTTGAGGGCAATTACACATTTATTTATTACACATCCCCAAGTATAAAACCGCGAAAACGATACCAAAGACAGCAGCTTTTCAATCATCCATCAAGATAGACCAGTTTTCCAAAGACAATCCCTGCCCCACATCCTGAAGGTCATTACTCACTCTCGAAAGCTCATTTCAAAGGCCTCCTTCATCTCTTGATAGCATTAGGTACTGTGTGCGCCGAAGTGCTGCTTGGGGAGCTCGCTAAGTCCACTTCCCTCTCTCAGGGCGTGATTAGTGGGAGGTGTGGGCACCAATTTAGGCTGTGTCTACACAACGCCAAAACAGCCCGCAGAGAGATGGAACCGTCCATCACACTGCTGGCGGGTTTCGTTACATGATGCCAAACTGCCTTAACTCGTTCAATCACCCCTCTCCCCTCCCCTTCCCCCACTGGCCCCCACTCCGCAGTGACTGAGTCTTTAGGAAGGGATGTGCCTAACATGCCAGACTTGAAACAGACCATGGAGAGGACGTGGCCTTTGCCATCACGCAGAGCTCAACCTCTGGACCCCTTTGCACAGGCATTGCCAGTGCACCGGGTTCCTGCTTGGACCCTGGACCCACGTTTTCCTGAAGCTTCGTGATCTTCTCCTAGGTTTGTTTTGTGTGTGAGCCAACATGCTTTCCCCCAACTTTTATATATATATATATGGAGAAAGAGAGAGAGAGAGAGAGAGAGAGAGAGAGAGAGAGAGAGAGAGGCTTCCATTGTGATTCCTATTATTGGCCTGATACATGAATAAATCTGTCTGTGTCTGCCAAATTAATTTTGATCTCTGCTGGCAACAATTGATGGGTGAAAGCCTTACATATTATATACAGTGTCTAGAAACTGGGCTCATCTTTCTTTTCATCCCATGTTGTATTGGGTAAGTTAAAGAATGTTTTTTGGTATCGCTGTGTAAACCCTGTTAGAATTAAGAAGGTTTGTATGCTAACGATTGTGTGCTGTCATCTACAAAGAAGGCATAGACACAGGTGTTTAAGCTTAGTCCTACCTCCTTCAATCCAATTTAGGACCTGAAATGTTCACAAGGGCTTAATAATGTTGTTCATAAATGATAATTATCAAGGCTTTAATAATATCATTTCTTAATATCATTGGAAAAGAAAAAAGATTTTTGATTGTGAGTTGCCATCTCCCGCTAGTATGAATGTGATTGGTCTGAAACTAATATTTCTTTCTTTCCTTTTAAACCTGCTATGGCCTGTCAGTATTCAGTTCAGTCATATCTATTCACAAGACATGCACAAAGCAAATGGTGGCTCCGTGTCTCAGACAAGATTTCATTTTTTGTTATGCAGCTTAAATAGAGGCATTTGCACAAGCCTGGTAAATGCAGATGTCTCTTTGGGAAAGTCCCCAAATTCCTAGAGCTTATACTTTCTATGTCATACTATTTAGGATTTAATTACCTACCAACTTCAATTCCCCACCAATCCCATGAGTGTTACTTTTCTTTAGAGGTTTGATTTCAAACTTCTGGAACTGTGGTTCTCAACTGGGGGCATTCTCATTTCCAGGACACATTGTCTGGGGACATTTTTTATTGTCCCAACTAAGTGATGTGGGGGTGGGGTAGGAATGCTATGGGCATTTAGTGGGTAGAGGCCAGGGATGCTGCTAAACATCCTACCATGCCCAGGGAGACCCCCCCACCCCGTCCCACAGAGAAGGATCTGGCCCAAATGTCAGTGCTGAGGCTAAGAAGCCCTATGTATTGGGTCATCGGAAAAGTCATGATGCATCTTTGCAATGAAAAACATAGAAAAATACGTCATGACTTTTCCGACGACCCAATAGGAAGGATCTAGCCATTTGTTTCCTAGTTTCCTGTTTTGGATCCAGTGCAGGCCTGGCACTCAGTAGGTGCTCAGATTCAATTTGATCATGAGACTGAATGGGCCTTGAAAAATCTGTGCCCCTGGTGGATCTCAGAGCAGAAGTTTTCAAAAGCAAGAAAACAAAAAAAAAGTTTTTTCATTCAATCTGTGTGGTTCTTAGGGAAGAGGGAAGAAGGGGAGTAGGATACAAAATAGGAAACAATAAAGAAAAAGAAAAAGAAGCCACCTCTTGCTCTTTCCTGTGATCGCCATCAACATAAAAAGGCCAGGTCCTTCATCATCAGGGGACAATCTTTGTATGGAGGGGACCCCTTGAGGGGCATTGAGGATTTCATTGCTTTTCATTGGGGGCCAGGTAAAACGGGGCGAGTTAGGCTTGACAAACAAATCTTGACTCCCTTTTTTTCTGAGGCTCCAGCAGAGACATAAAATTCTCACTGAGCAGGGATCAGCCTCTTCCTCCATACATCACGGGAGTAGGTAAAATTTTGGCTAATATCCAGGACGCCACTGAGAAATAAACAAGGCCAGTGCAGTCTGCAGCTTCGTGTGCGCCAGCTTCTCCCTAGATGCCTATTCCTCCTTGTTGTCACCACAGACTCTTTTTTTCCCCCACGCTAAAACTTTTTCATCCTCGCTTTCAGTTCATCTCTTTGGCGAGGCCTTTGGAGCAGGACCCTGACAATGTCCTGGTCAGCTCTTGTAGGTGTTTTCTTTCTCCCCCCCCCCAAAAAAAAAAGTTGATATCCTGTTCTGGTGAGCCATACATCACTGACGTCCCCCGTCTGTGCTGCTTGTCTGTGACAGAATGAGAGGTGTCATTTATCACTGGGGCTTGCGGAAGCTGTGGGAAGAGGGATTGAAATTTTTTCTGGAAGGCCTCAGTGTCTACCGGCTGCCAGATCATTAAAAAGGGGGCTTTCCAAAGAAAGCTGTGTGTGATGCGATTGCACTTACTGTCAAGGAGAGGCTAAAAGAGAGAGGAAACATCAAAAGGGAGCGAGAGAAAGAGGGAGAGGGAAGGGAGAAGTTTCTGCCAGGGGCACTGGAAGTCCTCTGAGCTGCGCCAATGCGAGAATCCGCTGCAGCTCGGTTTTAGCGTGTGCATGCTAAATAAGTCCTTTCGAGAGTTCCACATGGCCCGTGGTGCCAGTGAGGGAGCCGAAACAGGAAACCCCTTTAATAGCACTTCTTCGCATCGCGTATTATGTAGGGCACGGAGACAGACTTTGTACTGTACCAGGGGCATGGCTTGCAGCACAATTGCTGAAGAGCTGAGGCAGGAAAACCTCTCTGAACAAAAGCAGAGGGTCCCCATAAATCACGAGGCAAAACTGAGACCTCCTGGCAGGCTCCTTCTCCAAAGAGACATTTACATCATCCTGTTTGCAGAAGCGCGCTCGGAAAGGGCCCAAGAATATCTCCTTGCAGCGCCTCTCCACTTGGCATGAAGTCTGCCACACATGGATCTCCGGGGATCAGAGGAGAGACTTGCTTATCATCTCTCTCCTCCCTGCACTGTCAAAGTAATAAAAATAAGTCGACATGTGCGCAGTCCTGACTACATGCTAAGTGTTTTCCTTATATACTCACTTTAATCTTTACAGCAACCCTCTGAGAAGGGCACTGGATGGAGCCCCTGGAGCACAGAGCGGCTCAGACACTTGCCCAGGGTTGCACAGTCCCTGGCAAAGCTGGGATTCTAATCCGGGTAGTTTGGTTCCAGAGCCTATGCCCTTAGCCTCCGATGGAGAGGGGGAGGAGTGGGCATGGGGATGGGGGTGGGGCCCTGAGGTGTTGGAAGCCTCTGCATTGCCACTGCAGCCATGTTAATTTAGGAAATTAACAATGGTGACCCAACTCAGAGGTCAGCAAATGACAGCCGTGGGTCAGCGCCAGCCCACAGCCTGGCTTGTACAGCCAGTGAACTAAGAATTATGTTTACATATTTTAAATGGTTGAAAAAAAATTTGTGGAAAATTGTTTTCTTGTTTAATAAGCACCTGCGCAATATCTTCAAGTTTGCTTCTTGTCCTACAGACCCTAAGATATTTACTGGTTGGGCTGCATAGGAAAAGTGTGCTGACCTCTGACCTGAGGTGAAATTAGCTACAGGAAAGAGAGAGAGAGAGAGAGAGAGAGAGA
>NW_017731404.1:3854814-3889483 GCF_001890085.2 Hipposideros armiger
GAGAGAAGAAAGAGGAAGGAAGGAAGGAAGAAACGAGAGAAAGAAAGGAGGGAGGAAGGGAGGGAGGCAGAGAGAGAGAGAGAAAGGAAGAGAAGAAAAGAAGAAGACGTCTTTAAAGGGCAAACAGGAAAACTGAGGCTCTCATCAGTGGAGCCTGAGACCAGCAGACACGCTGACATTGGACTCCTTCTGTATACTTCTGTGGGAAGGCCGTTCTTTCAAAATAAGTTTTCCTTGACTGCGTTTCCACAAAGCCTGCTGCTTCGAGAGACAAATTAGCTATTAGGTAATCTCGTTAATTGACAAGTGACTTAACTAATTACCCTAACATGCTTATTAAATGTTACCTTTCCCATTCTCAACACATTGTTAGAGCATCAATTTATTTAAGGCCTTATCATATCACTCTCTCTTGACAGCACACTCCTATTAAAACAGAGGGAGCATGGGGTATGCTTTTTCTCATTATTTCTCTCCCTCTTTGGTTAGAGTCAAAAGAGAGGATTAGGATCCGAGCGCGTAAGGAGCCCATCCCTGTTCAGTGACAATGTCCAATTATACAGGCACACGGTCACGCAAATGAGTCAAGACTGCACTAAATACAGAAATAATGTGTGTTATCAAGCCTCGCCTAATGGGTGTAACAAAAGCTGAGGGGAAACCTAATTTGACTTTTGACCATAACCTTTCATCGCTGGGAAGGCTGGTGTCTTGATTTGTCCATTTCCACAAATCCCGCATCTTTGGGCCAAGTGCATTTCGAAATTCATAACTTCTCAGATTTTAGAAAGAGAACATGGTACACATGCCGAATATTAGATAACACTCCCAGTGAGGTCAAGAATAGCATCCTATACTTAAAAATATAAATAATTCTGTGATGAAACATTAATATTACTAAGTGAGGTTTTGTTTTTGTTTTTTTAAGTTTTCAAGTGTCTCCAATCAGTTCAGGTCTGATTTTTCTGCTAAATTAATTACAGGGGCGGGGGGACTTGGTTTTTAGAGCTTTTAGGATTTGAATTCTAGACAAAGGATTGTGGACTAGTACAAATATTTCCATAAGCTTATGGCTTTTTAATAACTACAGCCTTCTACTGAGTTTCTAAGTTTAATACTGGTTATAGGTAATACATATGGAAACAGCTGGTGATTATTCCTCAGGATATGAGATGAATATGAAAATATATATATATATATATAGTTACATAGATCATCTATCATTATATATGTTGATATATAATGATATTTATACGAGCCCATTTAAAATTGATGCTTTGTATAACATATGATCCAATATCAGAAGATTGGAACTAAACACAAAGACTTATTTCTGTTTAAAATGAAATTAGCAGACAGGGATGCCGCGAAACACATGCATCGTCACTCAGTCCAAGGTTGGCAGACTCCAGTATCTTTGGGTCCATGAAGTACCAAGTTCCGACATCCTAAGATGATCCTTGTTTCAAATACAATGTATATGAAATAAGGATTCACCCTCCAGTTTATAATGAGCCATGATTTGATTGGCAGCATTATGTTTCACTTTCTTGACAGTAATAAAAGTAGCATTAAAGGCATCTTAAATTCAATTCACTACAGCAACTAGGTGAGACAGGGGAACCCATGGTGACCTGGGAAGGGAGCTCATGCTCCAGCTGCAGGGGATTCATTGGATTAAACCCTAACCCTGACCCTGACCCTGACCCTAACCCTGACCCTGACCCTGACCCTAATCCTAACTGTAACGTGATGGTTGTTGCTCCACTGGTTACTACACAAGAAACACAGACCCAGAGTGGCCAGTCTTCTGACCTTTTGAGAGAAGCTACAAATCCAGGTGTACAATATTTAAGTGTTGGCAATTAAAAGCTCATGTATTAACCCTATGCAGCCCAGACAAGACAGGTCTCTGGGTTGGATCACCTAGGCTTCACGAGTTGACTGGCCAAGATCACTCTGCTAATAGCTGATGCAGTTGGTGTCTTATCCAGTATGTTGGACTCCTGTGGTTTCAACTTTTATCTGAATGTTTGGAATGAGAGGGTGTGTGTGAAATGATTTTAAAAGCACAGCTCTGAAACTCAGGAAGCTCACAGCTGGAGGGAGAGATGTTCAAGTAAACAGATGTTTACAACCCAGTGTAATCATGCACATAAGGACCCAGAGAAGAGTGGCCCAACCCAGTGCTGGGCAGGCAGGAGAGGCTGCTCAGAGAAGGTCTCCAGTGCTGAGAGAAAAACAGGTAGAATGACATCAGGGAGGTGGGGGAGGGGTATTCCAAGTAAAGGGAACAGCATGTGCAAAGGCCCAAAACAGGTCGTTTTAACAGCATTTTCCTCAAAATACATTTCTTTAAAGGAGATTCCTCATAACACAATCAGGCCACATATAAAGTGAGGTCCCCTCTGCCTGGGATGTCAGAAAATGCCACTTGTCACATACAACCACTCGTTGATGCAAACACTAGTCAAGGGATCCAAATAGAGTGTGGTCCAGGGATTCTTGATTTAAATATCAGTTTCTAAATATATGGAGAAGTTCATCAATACTTATCTTTCTGGACTACTCCAGCCCTCGTCCGCCACTCCTTTCTTGGAAACTCTGAATACACTGAAATCTAGAGGTAATCATGAGACCTGGGGTTGAGTCCTGCCTGCTACAGTAGTCACTTGCTTCATGTATGAAATCATTTAGCATCTCTAAACCTCGATTTTTCTCACCTGTAAAATGGGTATAGGATGTAACCGATACATAGGATGTCAAAATGCTATCAGCAGTAAATGAGACAATATAGATGAAGGACACAGCATAGAACCTGGCGAATGATAAGTGTAGCAACTGAGCTTTGCTCGTATTATCATTATTGATGTTCATTTGGCTTCTCCACCTCTCCCAAAATTATGGCATCTCAACTTTACCTTCTCCATAAAAAAATGCCTCCTGCTTAGAATCAAGTTGGAAAAAAAAATTTCATTAATACGCGTTAGACTTTTGTTCCTTCTAAGAGAGGTGTTTGAACATGTATTGATTTTTTTTAAGGTTTCAGTGACTGAATAAAGGTTAATCTCCTTTTCTGGCAAATATTTACTGAGTGCTTGCATGAGGACTGCTCAGCGAGTTCATCTGTCGCTCTGATTTGGAATCGGGCCTTCACTGTCCCACACAAGAAGGTCCATTCAGATAAATAATTATGCAAAATAGAATTGTATCAGCTGGTGACCGGGCAGGGAGCACGTGACATACCCTCCTGGGTAATGATGGGAGGACAGTCAAGTTAAAGGACTATTAGCAGGAGGGAGTGGTTTTTAAGAAACCAACAAAGGCGATTTCAGCGACCTGAGGCCAGTGACAGAAGGGAGCCTTCATGAAAGGGAGCAAGGAGACAGCAGTTTCCAGAACCCGGTGAGGGGATGGCTGTGCGGATAGGCCTGTCTCGCAGGAGCACAGGACACGTGGCAAGCTGGTCAGAAGGATCTGGGGAAACGTACACGCCCACCTCCCTCTCCTACCCGCTGTCCATCCCCTTTAGACAAACCCAAGGGGAAGCCAGAGGACATAGGCTCCCAGAGACCTGGCCTCAGCTCAGCCTCCGCTGGCACAGGAAGGAGGGTGCAGAGTAGACGTACAGGACAAACTGGTGCTACCCAGGATGAAATCGCTGAAGACTGCGCTCACCAAACACGCAGCTTCTTCCCGCCTTGGGAAGCTTTCACTCTGAAATTGACTTCACTTATTCAGGACCGGGGCCCAGGAAAAATTGCAAAGGGCGTTCAAACCTCAATTAGCAGTTAGGGTGTGAATGTCCACTCAGGTGCCACGTTGGCCCCAGAAGACATGAGCCTTTGGTTCATGAGAAAACCTTCAATCACAGGTTGTCTGGATCACAAACTTATAGCCCACAAGACAGTACTGCCCCCAGATACATTTTCCAGTTTTCTTTAGAACTTTAGTGACTTCACTTTTAATTAAATATTAGAAGGCTTTCTAAGTGGCTCTATATGCCTGGCTTCTCTTCGCGTTAGGGGGTCTGGCCCCACGAGTGCCATTTTCTCATGGGAACAAGTGGCTACTGCTGAGGGTTGCATGCTCTGCTTGCCGCAGTCCCCACCATCCCTATCGTCTCTAATTGGCTGGCGTCCTTTGTCATTTTTTATTGTTCTTGTACTCTAAATTCTACAGCATATGTCTCTCAACCCAAATCCCTATCAGCAATGACCCAACAACAGCTACTTCAAGAGGGCCATGTGTTTTAAGCAAACTGGAAGAAAACGTATGTCTCTGTGGAAGAAACGTATCTTCCTAGGCTTCTAGATACAAAATGGTAGTGTCTGCGTGGAAGGATTACAACCCAGTGGCCTCCCTCGTTTCTCTTACTGGCGGGCTCATGTAGGCACCTGAGTTTGCGGGCTCCACCTTAGAACCCTACACCTTCACATCCGAACCACGCTTTCCAAAAGCAACACACTTTTATGTACATCAGCTCCCCTAAACAATGACCTTGCAAAGCAGGCAGGACCCAGCTTATCACCCTTCTTTAATCAATGAAGATGCTCAGACACGTTCGATGATTTCCCAAGGTTACCCAGGAACCTGATGTCAAGACTAAAGCCCAGGTCTCATGATGAAATGCAAGATCCCGTGATTCAGAGGACCACGGCTGGCGTAGCCCAGGAGGAAAAGAATTGCTGCCTTGTCCTACATTCCAGGATGAAAGAGCGAATGCAGTGATTTGCACACTGTGCTGAATTGATACTTATTTCTTGATTTTTTATTTATTTATTTATTTTTTGCCTATTCCATTTCCCCAATAGGTGATGTTCTAGAGGTGGTCAAAAATTATAAGATAACATTTCCACGGGTAGGAGAAAATAAGAGCTGTTGAAATGACCTGAGTGTCTTCTTTACTCCCAGGGACAAATGCCATCTTCCAACTTCTGACTAAGAGAAGTTAAGAAGCCCAAACCTTTATTAAGCAGAGAAACTTTATACCTCTCAGTTGCTGGATACCGTCTAATTACCTGTAACGGCAAGCTTTATTTCTGCAAGTGTTACAACTGGACGTGCTTTTCGTGTGTGCCCTTTTAAACGCCTCCTAAATCTGCCTTTACTCAATGTTCAGTGCAGCTGGAATCCCACCGCCTTTGAGCAAAGAAGCTAATTTCCCAATTTATGCTTGAAATCAGGCACTTCTAGGAGCAGGTTTTTTTTAGAGCTTAGATCCTTGTGGGTATAAAACATTCTGATTGTGTTTAAGGATTCTACCTTTCATCTGGGTCTCCAGTGGATTTGAAAAGAATTACTTTCTTTTGCAGTTTTCTAGAACTCTCTGTAGATGTATTTCACGAAGGCTCTGTTGAACAAGCCTGCTCCACCCACAACGTTGAGCTGATATTCTGGAAGAAATTATCCTCCTCATGAAAATTTCACCTGGGCTATCGGAAGCACCGGTTCCACGGTGACTGGTTTCCACCAAGCGAAACTAGTATTGTGTATAATAATACACGTCAACATGTTTGACCTGTCTTTGATAATGTGTCTGATTTGCTTCTGCTTTTTAAGAGAGGGAGAGATGGACGGATAAGTCCATTCGTTTATTTACTCACCACACATGCCCTGAACACACCTAGTACGTGCCTACTAGGCATGTTGATTGCGGCAATGAAGAATAAACAGATTTCTGCCCTCAGGGAGCTTAGGTTCTAAGGAAACATGGCGGAGGCGCGTGAGGGGTGGGGGGGTGGGAGGTGGGTCAGGACATAAAGAAATCAATACCATGTGGTAGACACTGTGAGGAAGAGAGAAACTGAGCATTTCACTCACTGCTACTTTGGATGGAGCGGTCAGGGAAGATCTCAGCTGAGGAGGTGATGTTGGAATGAGGTCATGAGAGGTCATGTTGGGCCACGCCTGTGGGCCTTAGTGAGGACTTTGGATTCTGTTCTAGGGCCATGGGTGCCACTAGAAGGTTTGGCGCAGGGGGCTAGCATTTTCTGATTTATGTGTGAAAAGACTGACAGGCTGTGTTGAAGGAGAGGATGAGAGGCAGCCAGGTAGAGGATATAACAGCCCAGGAGAGAAAGGGTAGTGGCTTGGACTGTGCTCACAGAGGTGGCAGTGGGAGACATGGTTGGACTGTGGGTGAAAGTTTGAATTTTGAGCTCACCAATGAGAGGGCTTCGGTGACAGCACGTCTTTTTAAGTAGATGTTCTAGGTGTGCCCAGAATGTGGTTGCTGTTTTCACTCTGTCGATGTCCCTTCCCCCAAGAACCTTCCAGATGCCTGTCAGTGTGTTGGGCCAGTGGAATCTCCAAGTATGACAAGGCTCTTGGCCTCAAGGAACTCCTGCCACTGAAGGGACAAGTGACTTCCCTCCACCTCCAGCACCACCGATGCCAGGCCAGCCCCTCTGCACTGCTGGGTGTCCTGCCGTCGTGGTCCCCATGGCCCCCCGACACTGGGCTCCTCCTGACCTCCCTCCTCCGTACTAGACTCAGAACAGTCTTTAACCTTAAAACATTATTTACCTTGACTCACTCTATTTCCCTTCAAACATTAATTTTTCAAAAGAAACTATATATCACAACCATAAAGGAAGAACTAGTGTAACTGGCTATAGGTAGAAAATAAACATAAAAGCAAGTGTGATTAATGTAAACCAAGGTTGCGGAGTCCCGGCTTTTTCAGCTGAAGGCCTCGTCTTCACAACCATATTCTGTTGTGACCATTAGCCCCACTTGATGCAGCGGACCTCTGAGACCCAGAGAGATGGGCTGATGTGCCAGGGAAAGGAGCAAGCCAGGGCCTGCACCACACTACTCTCCAGGGTTAAATGCCAGGCAACGCCCATATTTTGGCCTTCTCCCTCTCCCCCTAGCTTCTACAACAGGAATCAGCAAAGTACAGCCATGGGCCAAGTCCAGTCCAACACTTCTTTTTGTAAATAAAGTTTTATTGGCACACAGCCATGCTCATTTGTTTTCACGCTGTCTGTGGCAGCTTTTGTGTTGCAATGGCAGAACTGAGCGGTTGCTATAGAGACTGTATGACCCTCAAAGCCTTAAATATTTATTCTCTGGCCCTTTACAGAAAAAGTTTGCCGACCTTTGTTCTAGATAGGGGAAAAAAATAAAGTAAATCAAAGTGAATCAGTTATAGTTCATGGAACACACATAACATCAACCCTCCCCGTGACAGCAACAAAATGTCAGTTAAAGAGAAATAAATGTGTCTTGAATGAATGATTTTAAAAATCAGGCGTTAAGCGCGCACGCGCGCGCGCACACACACACACACACACACACACACACACACACACAGCTTTCAAGTCAATAAGTTGACTGTTGTTTAAACTATGAATTGCTATGATGGCTTTCCTTTCTCATCAGTATTGAAAGTAAATTTATTTTTTCTTTTTTTTTCTCATTTATTTACCAAACATTTATTGAATGTCTATACCACATGAAACCAGTACCTGTGATAGCAGCTGCAGAGCCCATGCTGAGCCAAACCTGACACCCTTCTTGCCAGAACAGAGCTCACACTCTGGTGATAGAGGCAGCTGTTAATCAAATAATTACAGAACTAAACCTGTGAGAAGGACCACATAGTGAGGACATAATGTTTATAAGAACGCAACGTGGGTGGTTTGCTCTACAGGGAAGTCAGAGAGGTTTTTCTGAGGACATTCTGAGGTAAGAACTGAGAGGAGAGTGGGTAAAGGAGAGAAGGAATCCCGTCATCTCAGGAGGAGGGGCCGGCACATGCAAAGGCCCAGTGGTAGGAGGGAGCATGGTGGGTGAACTCAAAGGTGCTGTGTGTCTGGAGATTTATAAGCAGGAGGAGGAGGCGGGGGTTGGGGGGCAGGTGTTTCTGACAGTGTTGGGCTCAGAAGCCCCTGTTAAAGAGTTACTCTCGCTCCTCAGAGACTAGGCAGCATTGAAAGGATTTAAGAGGGTGGTGCCTTCTTAAGAGATGCTCTTTCATCTTCATGGGTTCATGGCTGTGCTGGGTCTAATCACTGCTCATGCAAAATATCCCAGCTCTGTACCCGATGGCCATCTCTGTCTTCAAACTCAGATATTCACAGTGTTGCTGGAACCGTGAAACACATACACAAGCACAGTAGTTAAGATGACCTTTGTAGGCTATTTTGCCAGCTACATTCTTGGACACACTTTGATCCTACTCACCACGGGCCCATGTTCCTTAAATTCATCTCTCCATTCATGTACTCCCTACCCTTAATCTATTTCTATGGTAGGTGCTAACAAGCCAGGTGAACATTCCCACTCATCTGAAGGCAGACGAGCACACGGGGCAAAGAATAAAGCCATGAAAACATTAACAAATACAGGTGGGCTTGTGGTTGAGGGGTGAGAGAGAAAGAACAGGATATTTTGTCAAGAAAATTGCTATATGAATCCACTAGACTTTTCTGATTGCAAGCAACAGAAACCAATCCTGGTTAGTTTCAGCAAAAAAGGAGTTTCATGGAAGACTTTCTGATGAGATGGTATTTGAGTCAAGGGCTCAGCATTGAGAAAGACCCAGCAAGACAAGTGTCTGAGGAAAGAGTGTTTTGGTCCTGAGGTCCCCATCTCAGGTGGGAGGGTGCCCGGAGGGATGGAGACCGGACCGGTGGGCGGGAGTATGGTGAATACGAGGAAGAGACAGATCAAAGAGCGCTTCGTAGTTCACAGTGAGGACAATTGATGTCATTCTCTGTAACAGAATTTTAAGCAGATGAGAGGTATTATTTGAGTTATAGTGCAGAAAGCTTTCACTTTCATAAGCAATCATTATATCTCAGGTGGGTACTGTGTACCCACCGTGGGTCATCTTCTTTAATTTTCACCACAACTCAGTGAACAGGCACAATTATTACTGCGCCTCAGATGAGGAATCGGAAGCTTATCTAGAATCACCCAGTGACTACATGGCAGATGACCCCAACTGGTGTTGTCTGCCTCCAGCTCCCGGCTCAGAACACTCCAAAATCTGTTAATTTTTGTTGCTGTTGTTTATTGGGCTTATTTTTAACACTTCAAGAGTGTTTTGTCAATTGCATTGTACTCTTCTGCTCAATTTTTTTGAATAAAAGATTTGCCTCGAAGTCATAACCGAAGGAAAAAGTAATAAACTTGTAGTTTTTCTCTGTAGAGCTGCATGGACACCCAGCTCAGAAAAACGTGGCCAGGGCCAGGGGGAGGACTGGCGGCGGCAATATTTTTGGGGTTCAGCCATCCCATTTGTGAGAATCCGGAATGTGTTTTGGACAAAGGATCAAAGGCAAGCTTATTCCTCTCTGTGTTGAGACGCGGCCTGCTCGCCTCCTCTTTTTATCTTTCCTGGTAACTCTGCTTCAGTTTTTCTGATGGTAAAGAGATGAGATCAGCCACTGGGGGATTGGTGGATGGAGTCAGGTTTCAGTCATCAAAAAAGTTACGTCAAGTGCTAAGCATGAGTTACCCTCCGTTGCCAGTGTCAGCCTGGGACCTGACTGCAGAGCCATCAATTCTGGCTCCCTCACCCTTGCAGATGTTAAAATATAGGTACTCTGGGAATTTGGCAGGGGTGTGTGTGGGAGGGAGGAAGGCACTGAGCTCCAAGAAGGAGGGGGGATGAGGAGAGACTTAGAGTCTAATGATCTTACCTAGCACATTCTGTTGACTGTGTGGACATCAGCTGAGTGATTCCTTTAGAAGGAAAAAAAGAATAGAAGAAAGCTGATTTTAGAGTTAGAAGTGAATTTAAAATGACTTTTATCGGTTATGAATATAGTACGTGTCTACTCTTCACAGGGTTTCTTTTTTCAATTAAATAACATTTATTGAGGGTTTCCATCGTAATCACTGTAAAAAAATGTTCATTATTGGAAAACAGTAAGAGAAGACAGGGAAAAAAAATTACTTCATAGTCCTATCATTAAGAGAAAGCTAGAGTGACGATTCATTCTGGCATCTGTCCGTCGGCCTCTCTATCCCTTTTAAACCTTGACGCTGATCTTTTTTATTGTTTCAAATGGCGTGGTTATATTGTATAGATGATTTCTGTGAAAAGCCACCTCTGAGATGGCCCCAGTGATCCCCACCTCCTGGGACCCCTGTCCTTGTGTGATCACCTCCCCTTGAGAGTAGATAGACTTACTGATTCATCTCGAATAAATAGAATATGGCAAGTGTGTTGGGATGTCACTTTTAAGATGAGGTTATAAAAAGGTGTGCCTTCCAGCTTAGATGGTCATGGGTTCATGCTCTCTCTCCATTTTGAATCACTTGTGTCGGGGGGTCAGGTGGGGAAGCCCATGTAATGTGTGAGGAACTGAGGGTGGCACCCCAGTAGTCCACCAACAATTACTTGCCAAAAACCACACAAGTGAACTTGGAAGTGGATTCTTCAGCCCCAGCCTTGAGAGAACAGCCCCGGCAATATCTTGTCTGCAAAAAACTTGTGAGAAGCCCTGAGCCAGAGTCATTCAGCTGGGTCATTTCCAGATCCCTGAACCACAGAAACTGAGCCACAGAGACGACAAACATTTGCTGTCGTCAGCTGCTGAATTTTGGAGTAATTCATTACATAGCAATGGACACCTACTGCAATTTTATATTCTGATTATTTTCCCGTTTAATTCCTTCTTAAGTGACTTACCAATTTATTACATTTTATCTGTAACAATCATGTCTACACAACAACATCAATTATATGGACCACTGTTTATTTAATTAATCTATGAAATACTTTTTTCCAATTTGCCTGTATTATACACACCACTATGGTGAACATCTTTATAATGTAGTGCTGCTTTTGTATGTTTAGCTATTAGGTTAAAATCGGTTGGGACTAGTAAGGGCTAGGGATCAGCTTGCAGTACTGGATCAGGGGATGAGAATATTTGTATTTCCCTCGATTCTTACTACACAGGTGCTTGTACTCAGTCGGGATACATCAATACACTACCACCACAAATGTATGAAAATTCCCATTTTGTCTCACCTTTGTCTTTTGGTTGTTTGTTGGTAATATGATAGGCAAAGTATTTCACTGTCTTAGAGATATTAAAAGGAGGAGATTATTTCCACGGTCAACTCCCCTTCTTAGAGAAACAGAGCTTATGTTAGGATTAAGAGACTGACATGAGCAACTATTGGGTTGTCAGAAAAGTCATGACGCAGTTTTGCAACAAAAAACATAGAAAAAATACATCATGACTTTTCCAACAAACCAATAAATGTCCCTCTAACACAGTGCTGCCCCAGAGAACTTCCCGAGATGGTGGAGGTATCCTTCACCTGCCCGTCTGCCATGGGAACCACCAGCCCCCAGCGGCTATGCTGCCCCTGAATGTGGCTAGTATCTGACAAGCTGAAAAGTTTTATTTATTTTATTTAAAATTTAAAAGCCACATGGGGTTACTGTATTGGACCACACCATCTGAAAGGTTAAATGAAGGACTAGCCTTCTATTACAAGGAAGAAGTTGAAGCATGAGACACTGAAGTCTTCACCTATCCAAAAACGGCCCCTCGTCCTCTTCATTGCCTTGACTAGAATGTCCTATGGGGCTGACATTTAAATCATAGTCACATCATCTCCATATGTCCTTTGGTAAGATAATTATCTGTTGTCTGCCATGGGAGGACAAGGTTAGGGGGACCTAGCATCATTGATGTTTGGGATGCATGGGTCCTTGATTGATGGTAGTCCCTCCTTCTGTTTAATTCCTGCTTCCTCTCTCTAATATCCCTACCTAGTGGTTTCCCAAACAGTGAGAATCATTGCAGAGGCTGGAATGGATGCATGGATAGGTGGACGATTGGATGGATGGATGGATGGATGGATGGATGGATGGATCTATGGATGGATCTATGGATGGATGGATGGATGGATGGATGGATGGACAAAAGTTATAATAACTAACACAGTGTACCTAATAAGTTTCAAAATTTGAGCCCAAAGCTTTCCCTGTAACATTTTTTTTTTTTTAGCTGAGCCATCCTGCTACCTGTTGGCAGCTCAGCGGCTGCTCAGCTCGGGCTGGACTTGAACCGCTGTTGCTCAGAGCTCAAACTCTTGAGCGAGCTCTTAACCAACTGAGCCACTCAGCCGGCCCTCCCTGTAACATTTTATTTTCATTCAGTCCTTATAATTATCCCAAAGAGGAAGGTGCCATTAATTTCTCCCATTTGATAGATGATGAAACTGAGGACATAGCTAGGAAGTGGCACAGCCCATACTGAACCCCGTGTGTCTGCCTTCTAGCCCTGTCCTTCTCCACTATCCTCCATCACACCAAGAAGCCATGAAAGGTCAACACAATGCCTTATGTACACTGTTGTGGTGGTGGTAGAAGTTTTTTCCTCGGGTATCTACAGATGCTGGGGGCGGTGCTAGAAACTGACAGGCATGTCCATTCCCCCCCAGAGCGGCTCTTTCGCTGCTCATTGCTGACCAGCTTCTAATGTGGCAGTGGTGCCCTAATGCGGTTAGCTGTTTGCCTGGGGCAGAAAAATAAAGCTTCTGGCGTGCAATTAAAACCTTGTCTTGCCCAATTGGGCAACTAATGGGATCAGCAAGAATGGAGGCTGCCTAGTTAAAGCGTAGTTTGTATCTCAGCTCCATTTCATGGGGTAAATGACATAGTGGCAGAGTGGAGTTGCCTGATGGTTCAATTTGAGACTTAATTAGGTAGGCCTCAAAGCCACCCTCGACTGCCCATGTGTGTTCATACGCAGGCTCACACACAACTGTGACTGCAAACACTCGCAGAGGCACATGGAGGCCGAGCCTCCCTGACTGGCCCACACAACTGTCCTATCTTTCTGTACTCTGGCCCAGAAACGGAAACGCATCATGAACATTCAAGTTTCAGATGGTAGCATCCCCAAATCCGGGGACTTGTTCTGCCTGCAGTGATGGATCAGAAATCCATACAAGATGAGGGTTTGTTCAGAATGGGGTGTAAGAAAAGCCAGAAGTCTCCGCCCTTTCAGGGTGATGCCAAGAGCTTAGAGTCCATGTTAATAGTCCCTGTCCCTGGTTTTGTTACTAGGAGAGGTGTTGGGACAGTTTCAACACATTCTATTAACCAAGTCCGTTTTAGTTCACTTTACTCAAGAAACGTTCATTAGAGACAAAATGTGTGTGAAGCACTCGCAGTGTGGTGTATGCAGCCAGGGCATAAGACAGACGCCCCGACTGATTACTGCTGACATCAGGGGCGGGAGAAAAACAGCAGACGAATATTATGTGACTCAGGTCATTTCTGATGATCTTAACTGTTACAAAGAAAATAAACCAGATAATGTAATAGAGAGTGACTAAGAATGGGGGGTAAGGGACACCATCAGGTACAATGGTCAGAGAAAGGTGACATTTCAGCTGAGACCAGAATGCTGAGAAGGAGTCAGTCGTACAAAGGTCTGGAGGGAGAAGGAAGGGCATTCAAACCCTGAGAACAGCCAGTGCAAAGGTCCTGGGGTGAGAACTGAGTTGGCTTTGTTCTTTCTGGAACAGAAACATGGTGGCTGAGGCCCAGTGAGTACCGATGAGGTGGGAAGGTGAGGCCAAGTCCCATATGACTATGTGCTCTGTGGAGGACAGGTTTTATTACATGTCAGTAAATACACACTTCCTGTGTCCAGCCACAGAACTGAGCACTTTATATGCATTTTCTCTTCTGATCCCTACACAAAACATATGAGGTGGACACTGCTTTCTCCATACAGGTGAGGAAACTGGCCCTTAGATGCATTCAGTCACGTACCTAAAAACACACATGTAGGAAATGGGGAGACATATTCGTCTGACCCCACAGCTCTCTCTCTCGGTCACCAGGCTCTACTGCTTCTTAGACTGTGAGATCAGATTTGTGTCATGGCAGAGAATGTTGGGGAGTGAGACAGAGAGAGAGAGAGAGAGAGAGAGAGAGAGAGAGAGAGAGTGTGTGTGTGTGTGTGTGTGTGTAATAAGGGATTGTTTGGTGTTTCTCAAATCACACCAATTGCATGTCATTTTAATTCATAACCCCTTAAGCACTGCAGTCTAAAGTTGTTCTCTGTGGAGAACGTGCACGCGTGGGGGAGAGAAACGAGAGGAGAAGGTGGCAGAGCGCTGGCTACATTCTCTCAATCCACGCTCTCACTTGATAGGGTGCTACACCCCCCGAAAGGGTGAGGAGGGTGATGTAAAGTTATGACTTTACAGGTGCAAGTTTTGCCAGGTCTGGTGACAGCAACACCCACTTTAGGATGAAGAAGATGAAGTTGAACGTGTGAATGACGGAGTCCGTCAGGCTGTTCCTTCATTCCCAGGTGACAAAACGTCCCGGGAACATTTCTGTTTGTCTTTCTGACAAACCAGCTGCCACAGTCCAACAAAAAGTGGCAGAACAGTCAGCTTGCCAGGAAGGGGAAGTCTGATGTGTTGGACTGTAGGTCCTGTCTGGCTCCAGCTGGCCACTATCCTTTGGGACATAACTAATGTGAGTATGTCCACAAGGCAAATGAGCCTTAGACCCTAAGATCAAGTGTACTTTGGATTTGGTTAGTTTAGAATTTCTCAACCTTGTCACCATTGACATTTGGGGCTGGATGATTCTCTGCTGTGAGGGCTGACCTGTGCATTGTAGGGTGTTTAGTCAGTATCCTCTAGATGCCAGTAGCACCCCACCCCAAGTCGTGACTGCCAAAAATGTCTGCAGACATTGACAAATGTCCCCTGGAGACAGAATCTGCCCATCCCCATTTAAGCGTCACTGGCCTATTCAAATAGTTTGGGTTACCAAGAATGGAATCTATTCTGGGTTTCACTCCAAAAGAGGGAAAATACGCTCAAATATACCAAGGCTGAAACTAAAAATAGCATCTCTGGCTATTTAAAGATTTTGCCTTAGAAAACATTATGGTGACATTGGAAAAATTGATTGTACGGATTCAATGACATACTCTGGAAGATGTTTTCGTTTTCCTGTCTGTCTGTGTTAGTTAGGGTAATTAATGCTAACTGCGCTAGCAAACAACCCCCCCAATCTCAGTGGCCCAACACAGTAAATGTTTACTTTTCACGCACACTACATCTGATGCTAGACTCTTCCAACTTAACTCTGATGTGACCTTCCTTACAGGATAGCTATCCCATCTGGAACATCTGGATTTTGGCTGCCAAAATCACTGATAAAGGTGCTGTACATCACTTATGCCCACAGCCCGTTGTTCAGAATCCAGGTCACATGATGAAAACCAAACACAAGGGACACTGGGAAATGTAGTCTTCCTATAGGAAGAGAAAAAGGAAACAGGACTTGGCACATGTAACATTACCTCTGCCGCAGTCCCAGATCTCAGATTTCTAGCTTATTGAATAGTGATCAAAATCCGATTTATTTGTTGTTTCCAGTGGTCTGAATTACAAATAAAGTTTATTATGCCACGGTCTTTCCTAAATGTGCCTAGCATCACAGTAATTGAAGGATTGCCCGCTCCCCATCCACCCATCCTGACTTTAGTGGTCTACAAATGGGCTTTAAGAATCTGCTGCCCTACTTGCCCTAGGTAGGCATGATGGGTAAGCATCTTGGACTCGCTGGTCGCAGACCTCAGTAGCCTTGAACCTTCATTTCTGCCGCCCTCCCTTCGGATATGAATTTGAGAGTTGGTTATCCATTCTGGGCTTCCTTAAAAATGAAACTGGATTGGATGTCAGCTGATTTCTGCTCTCCCTTCAACTTCTGGTAAACTCTAGAAGCCCTAATTGTACCAGCTGCTAGCTTCCCATTACCACTGCATCTGAGCTCTAAGCTGCCACGTTTCCTTGACCAGTGTCCCACAATTACACAGTAAGTTCGTGTGACGTGCAAATCTGTCCATTTTCATCCTTTGCCTAAACCCATCAATAGCCTCCCAGTGTCCTGGAATCAAGTCCGAATGTTCCATCATCTACCTATAACACCCTTTTTCTGACTCTCTTTTCAACTTCATCCCCTAAGCCTAGCATGGCCCCTGACACATAGGAGACCTTTCCAAAAAAACCTGTTGAGTGAATGAGTTGGAGGATGCAGTGAGTTGTGCATGTATGTAACTATAACCCTATCAAAGAATTAGCTACAAGACCCCCTCCCCTTTTCAATCAGAAATCAGTTTATGTCAGTTCTCCATGGTGTCAACAACTCAGTTTCTATTTTCATGGGAATGTGCATATCACTTAATAAATCTTGCACATGCTCTTACCCAAATACATGCTTTTGTATACATTGTATGTTATATTTATATATAAGCACTTATACATACAGTCTTATATCCATTGTACTGTATATATAATTACATGTACAAACTTAAATATACTGTGAGTGTATGTGTGTGTAAGTGTGTATATTTAGATACATATGCTCTTTTTTTTTCTGACCTTCCTGTCACCATGGATGGCAAGAATGCTGTAATTGCCAATCAGACGTGCAAACTGAGGCTTGCACAGGATAATTGATTTGAGCAGAGTCTCTCCAGCACGTAATTGCAGAGCCAGGCTTTCGGTGGAGATCTATCCATTCAGCCCCAAAGCCTCTAGACCTTTGTCTTGCTATCACATGGCCTATCTAGTGCTAGGCCCCTGCTAATTTCATGCTAACATCTTACTATAAACGAAGTTGCTGCTTCTCATAAGTAAACCAATGAAATTGATGTCTAGATGCAGAAGGCTGTAGCCTGTATCTACTGGAATGCAAGGCTGAGGGATTTGACCAGCTCCTCTTCAGATGCAGCCTTGTATTTCCTAGCAGGCATACACCAAAATTTGATCCCTCTTTATTAAAACAGTTGGGCATCATTTTTTGGGTTTTGGGGGGGGGGTTGCATTTAAATGGAAATAAAGTGTGGTCAGTTCAGCAAATTTGTCCAAGATCTGCACTCAAGCAATGGGAGAAATCATTCTCTCCATCTCCCCCTCTCCCTCTCTCTCTCTTTCTCTCTCTCTCCTTCTCTCTCTCTCCCCTCTCCATATTAACCAGGGTTTCTCAACCTTGACATTATTGAGCTAGATAATTCTCCGTTATAGAGGGCTGTCCTGTGTGTCATACGATGTTTAGCAACATCCCTGGCCTCTACCCACGGGACACCAGGGGGTATTTTCTGATACCCACTCCCCCAGGTTGGGGGTATCAGAAAATGTCTCTAGATATTGCCAAATGTACCGTTGATTGAAAACACCGATATACATATATGGTGTTTAAAAGGCATATGATCCAATAATGGCGAGATTCATGGTACTGAAATCGGAGACTTTTATATAATTAAAGAGTTTTTGTTTGGCTTCCTCAAGGTGATGGGGATTGGGTGTCAAAACACGGCGGGGAGACGGGAGTGTCTTGGCCAGGCTCTAATCATGCCAAACTCACCTCTGGTTTTCCTTTCTCTAGCCTCAAATACCTACACCTTTCAGGAGGAGGATCCTCTCCAAAAGGGGGGAAGATAATAAAAAAACAAAAGTTTAAAAAAAAACATAGTTTCAAAATTACATGGCCTTGCATTCTGTCCAGCTAATAGAATTATGCATTGCAGCTTAAATTTAGACATCGAGTTTCATCTCTTACTTAAATGTATCTGTGTGTTTTAATAGGAACATTCAGCTTTGCTTTTATTAATGCAAAAACATTAAGGCACCAGCCCTGGATCTGAAAGCCTTAAAGGGCTGTTTCCAACAGAACCTGTCATAAAATGTGCTCTCAAGCGTGTCCCCTTTAAGAGACTCCAGAATTAAATGTTCCCGTATGTGAATTTTATTTTGTACAGCACATTTGCTTTATGGCTACAATTAAGTTAGATGTGCCGATAACAATGTCTGTTTTCCATTTTAAATCGCACATTTCAGACAGTGTGCATTGTTTTATTATCTAATCCACATGCTTTTAATTGCAATTATGGTCCCTTATGAGTCCCCTGGGAGGGCATGATTGCAATTAAAAATGTAATTTAAATGTTAATTAATTACATTCATTTTCTAAACTGGGAAAATTTCATTTATTATTTTCATGTGTTGTGCACTTATCCTAAATGCATTACCTTCTAAATGTTTTTTTTCCTAAATTAAGTGTTATGTTTATAAAACAGGGTGTTTAATATCCTTTAAAATTTTTGTGAGGGTATTTGTACAAATTATTACTTTAAATTAATTGATTCTGAGCTATATGCCTGAGCTATATGTTGTAGATATAATAAAAATAATTTTGTTGATTTTTCTCAGGCTAATCTATAGCATCAAAATATATGTTTTCCTCCTTTATTTCCTGATAGACTTTGATATGGAGAGGAAAGTCTGTACTTTTTTTTATTACCAGCATTATTATTTTTTTAAACAAAGGGAGAAAGGTATTGTTACTACAAATGATACAGATCATTAATATGAAAAAGGTTTTTCCCTCCAGATGAAAATTGCAATCTAAGGGAGAAATTTATAGTTAGATTAATAAATCATCCAGCCTCATATGAATAAATAAGGGAGAACAAAAAAGGACCACAAAGATATGAAGCCTTAAAAATCATTGTAACTTTCTAGAAAAACATTGTTTAATGCCTATCTCAGTTTATGTGGCCAGGTATATCAATTTTCTATCTATCTTACTTTGGTTAGCATAAGATGGTCTTTTTAGAAATGAAGAATTATAAAGAAACCTCTTTCTACTTTAAACTCTGAACCATATCAATCTGGTTAGTTTTAGTGAATTAAAGTGTGAGTCCCAACAGGACAAGAATTTAAGTGTTTCTCTTAGTTCAAGTCCAAGTGTATACTACATGTGGTTGATTAATAAAAGTCTTTTGAGGATTGTTTTTTTAATTCCTTCTTCAATATGCTAAACCTTCCTTTAGGTCTTTTATTTTTTAAATGCCTACTTTGTCTGAAGTCTGGCTATTCTAGATATTATTGGTTTTTTTCAGGTTTAAAATAGTCAAAAGATATCTTAGGAAAATTCTAATCAGTCAACAATTTACTATCTAGTACCCACTAACCTATAGGCTTCTCTGTGGATAATTGAGGGAGAAATAAGAGAGAAAAGAACAAATTCAGGTTTGGAATTCGTGCTCAGCAAATATCTATGAGGTCTTTGCTCTGGGGCCTAGGCTTGAATAATTTCTATAATTTACTTTGTGCCTCCTCTGGGCCAGATATGTTGTTAGATTCTTTTTTTTATTAATTTTTTTAACTAAAGTTTATTGGGGTTACAATGATTAGTAAAGTTACATAGGTTTCAGGTGTACAATTCTGTAATCCATCATCTCTGTATCCAAAAAAAAAAATTCTTACAACAATCCTGTGAGATGTGTACTATCATTATCTTTCTCTAACAGAGGGAGAAACATGCACAGAACATCCTGGTAACTTGCTAAGGCTTCACAGAGCAAAACAGGCAGGGTCATGCTCTGTACCCTGGAAGGCTGACTCCAAACTTTATAGTCCATGCAATACTCTTCATGAGAACAGGAGGAAACTCTCCCAAAGCTGTGGGGGTGGCAAGGTGGACCCCGCATAGCAAATAGAGAGGAGGCTGGAGGGCCGGGCTCTGCAGTCAGACTCCATGGGCTCGAACCCACTTAGCATTAGTGTAACTTTGGAGGACATACCCCGTCTGGAAGCCTCAGCTTCCACTTCTGTAAAATGGGGCGATAATGCTACCTGCTTCATGGAGTGTTGTGAAGACTCAATGAGCCGGCAGATCTAAAGCCATGAACACAGTGTTCAGCATATGGGAGTATACACTGCTGTCGTGACTGGTAATTCAGTAGGGCCTCTGCCTTCAAGAAGCTTGTAGTCTAGTAGGAAACAGGAGTGAGTGGTGAAGGGCAAAAGGGATGCCTTTACCAAAACAGAATAAGGCAGAACTGAGCAAACTGAACTCACTTAGGTGTTCATCCATACCCTAGAGCATTGGTCAAATAAATTATGGCAAGTCCACGTGACTGATTTTAAATCAATAAAGCAGACCCATCCATTGCTGACATGGACTAAGCTTTGAAGTTTAATGTTCAGTGAAAAGAGCAACATGCTGAACGTTTGTGTAATGCAGAAGGGGATAGGTGGATGCGTAGGTGAATCCGTGAGTGGGTATTTCTGTTAGTACATGAACGTATCCTGGAAACATACTCAAGAGACTCTAACCAATGGGTACCTGAGGGTTGGAATTACAAGCAGCTGGTTGTATGGAAGGCACAGTCAAGATTTACTTTTTTTATTTTTTTGCTTTTTCTTCATTCCTTTCTGTAGAGTGTGCTTTCTCCCCTGAAGTCCATGTAGTACTATTAATCTGAAGTAAAATTTCAAATTACACACACCCTTTGAGAATAGGTTTCTGACCACAAGGCTAATTTAGGAAAGGAGACGGAGACTATCTCTGGAAGCTGGAGCCAGGGGTGGCACTGTCCATATGTTGTAATAGCTTTCATGGCTTTGGAATGAAGGAGACAAGATGCCAACAGGGCCACAGCAAAAGTGAAGCATTAAGGCCAGGGATGAAGTGGTGTGCTTGCCCAGGTGCAAGGTGGGAACCGACAGACTGAGAGAATAATGGAGAGGTCAACCCCTTTGCTAGTATTTACATCTATAAAGAATAAGATCAAGTCAAAAAAGAAAAGAAAAGAAAAGTGCGAGTTTCCTTACCTAGACCTTCAAATCTAAGGAGAAACCTTCACCAACCCTACAAGCATTTGGGAACGGGGAGCTCAACCAAAGTCGCCATTTTGGAAAGCAACCCTTGCAAGAGCGTATCATAAAAGCGCCAGCATGCTTTTCAATGAGAGCAGCCGGCAGGGCGGGGTGCTGACAGCCTGGGCTCACTTTCAGGTCCTGTCTCTGCTAGCTGCATGCCCACAGGTCTTCTTCAGCTGTACGATGAAGATAATAATACTCGCCTCGGTGGATTGTTGTAAAGCGTCCAGTTAGCCTGCACTCAAAGGTTAGCTATCACGATATACAGGTTTCCTCTCCGTCAGGAAACCTGAAATGGATTTTGGGGAGGTTGAAGTCCCAGGGGGGACATTCTCGGAGTAATATTTAGACAGATCCAGAGTGACAGAGCGGCGGCTGTTTGAGTCCTGAACAAAACTGGCATAGTGATAGGAAAGGGGGGAGGTGAAAGGAAGAAAATGGAAGAATAGTGAAAACAAATGAGGAAGAGGAACAGGAAATCGCGTAGCCTCCATTGCTAAGGGTCTCGATGGAAAACATGCATTCGCGTTGTGATTTTTCTTTATTTTACAAAGGTCTTTTCATGGACAAGCTTCCTTTTGCGGATCTTTGAATGAATGTGGTAATGGTGCCTCATGGATGATTCTCGGTTATGTGATGGTGACCTGGGCTTTCCGTTCTGCGGTGGCTCTCGGGGGCTTTGGTGTGATGTTCAACAGCCAGAAGTGACCCGAGGCTGTGAGGAAGACGCCGCCATCCCTACCCCAATGTTAATGGGTTTCTGTGAGGCAGTGTGGTCTCCCCGCCCGGCACGCTCACTTTTGTTCTCTTGTCTGGGAGGGGGGGCAGGTCAGCCTCCTCATCCCTGTTCCATTCAGGAGAAACCAAGGCCGGTGCGGAGGGGCCGGCTGGCTCCTGCAGGCATGCACTGAATCAGGAATTCGTGCCCGAATGACAAACCCCATCAGCTCATCCAGAGTCCTTAAATTCACACCTGTGTTTCCTGATCTGCAGCCTTGATCAGAGGGTGTCACACACACTGGTTTACCCTCATCTTGAATATTCATGCGGCCAGTTGCCATTGAGCGTGTATTTATTATGTGCCGGCTGCTGGTCCAGGCGAGGGGTGAGCTGTAGGTAGTGAACAGGACAGCACCCTGTTCTCATGGAGATTATTCTCTAGCAAGGGAGACACAGAGTAAAAAATAGGAAAGAAACAAAGTAACTTCAGAAAATTACACGATCTATGAAAGATGCACACACACACACACACACAGCCTTCAATCCTAATGTTTGGCGATCACTAGACAGAGTTAAATTCTCCCCTTAACCTTTCATTCTCATTCACAAGGTATTTGACAACAGGTGGGTTATCGGCTATAATTAATCATTACTCTTGAGTGGCAAGGTCACCTTCTCCCTTCCAGGCTTTTTCTCCATCTCTTCTCCCAGTTTCCCTCCCGTTCTCTTTCTTTCACCTTTTTATTTCCCCTTCCATTTAACTTCTTCCCCAAAGGCCTTAGAGAACGCCTCTGAGGCTGACCTAATTTCTCATCCTCACCCATAAAAGCCATTGGAACTCTGTAGCCAGCAGGTGTCAGAGACAGACCTTTTGGGCGCAGGTAGCTTCTGGGCTCAGCTCCCCCAAGCCCCAGGGCAGGGACCCAGTGAGCAGGTTTCTCTAAGTCCTTCTACTGGGAGTTGCTGGTGGATATTGTTATGCACTCGACTGGGAGCTCTTTCCAAGCCTTGCACCGTCCATATGGCTTTGATAGCTGTCACTGTCGCCCACAACCAGCACAGAATTCCCCAGTTGTTTCCGAGGGCTTAAGGTAACAGAATAGTCCCAGTTTAGTCAATGTTGTTATCTCAAAACTGTATTTTTATTTGGGGGTGTAATGCTGTATGCATGTTTCTAGCCTCCCTGCCTTACAGTGGGGAAGAGGACACCAGATGTAGTAGCAGGGACGAGCTCTGTTGTCACCCAGCATGGCTTCGGGTTTCCATGTGGGTTAAGAGAGTTGTGGTTTATGTGAGGATGAAGAGTTAGTGTAAACTCTTGGTCAAGGGCTCAGTCATATGCACCTGGGACTTGACTGTGCATGGGCTCGCCTGGAGGCCGCACTGAAATGCAGGCTCTGATTCAGCAACCTGTGGGGTGGCCTGAGATGCTACACATCTAGGGAGCTTTCGTGTTGCTGATGATTCTGATACTTTGAGAAGCAAGGGTTTCGACTCACCATTTCATTCCTGCTCTTCCCCTCAGGGCTGCATCACGGCTTCCATGGACTCAGGGCCCCTTCCCCTCTGGGGGTCCTTTCTCCATTAAAAAAAAAGTGCTTTATGACTACATCGAACTATACAAAGACAACTATATGAATATTCCAATATTTAAACACCTTCTTTTATCTCAAAGTTCATTTTTTTCCTTCTCATTTTAATGGAAATATATTTTCACAGGCCCCTAAGTATTGTAGTTCCCAGGAACTGTCCCTGCGGTACCCACAGTAGAACTTGTCCCCCACTGTCCCTTACTGACTGTGTGCCGAAATTCTCTGAGCCTCTATTTCCTCATCTGTACAATGGGGGTCACAGGACCTGCCCCATTGTCTCGTGCCTCTCCGTCATGCCTAGTACACAGTAAATGCCCTGGAAATGTTAGCTTTTGTTCCTAAGTTGCCTGCCCCAATAACTGTCATCATCTCATGACCTATTGAAAGTCAGATTCTACACACATTACCTCGCCTCTCTTAAAGCTCGGCTTGATATGGCCTACTGGTTACGTGACCTGGATAATTTCCATAAATTAACCTCTTTTACCTTCCATTTCTGTGCCACCCCGCTGTTCCCCTTCCAGAAGGGCCCCATCCTGTCTTGGAGGAAGCAGACAGCAGTGCCACAGGAACTTCTGCCGTCACACGCAGAACCTCCCACGGATGCTCAGGCATTCATTTGCAGCTTGATCTCTAAACTCATCATAGCGATAGAAAGGCAATACAGCCCCTGATGGATCTGGAATTAGCTGTCAATTTCTCTGCCTGTCAATCAGAGATGCGGAAGGAACCAGAGGGCGAATCACACAAGCTATCACCACCCCTGTTGTTCAGTTCTTTGTTTCTTTTAGCTCCTGACTCCCCTGGCTTTTAGTTTCCTCAATGCTAAGACTCCATCTATAGCCAGGCATACCAGAGACTTAGCAAAATTTGCTTTCTGTTGGGGCGGGGGACCGCGTGCAAGGTTGGGGAAGGACCCCCTATCATGTTAAAGGTACACACACATTGCAAATTGCATCCTGATTTTATGTGAACATTAAAATAAGGTGGTTTCAGGGTGGAGGAGATGCAATCCTATTTTATGAGGTTTGATAAAAATCCCCCAGCCCCATTAAGGAGATAGCTATCACTAAGTCATCAGCCTCGCTGCATTAGCAGATAGAGGAAAGTGGCACTTGATTTTTGCTTTGCTTTTGTAATATTTTTTTGATCTATCCAAATAATCATAGCGCCCAGGCACCAAATGATAGATGCAGAATTTGCTATAAATTTGGGTTTTCAAGATGCACCCGCATTTTTTTTTCTTCTGTAGGAATTCCTATCACATGTACTCTTTGAGCTAATAATTTTAGATCAAAAGTTTTTGTAGGCACTTTGCATAGCAATTCCAAGCATTGACTCTTTGACTAAACACACAAGCTGAGCTTTTAGTACACTTTCTAGAAAAGGGAGACAACTCAAAACCCTGCCAGTTGGTCAGACTGTTTTCTGTTCGGCACCTTCATCCCAGCCCTAAGTCTTTCTCTTTATTATATTTTCTGATCTCAGTGCCTTTATTGATAGAAGTGCTGATTTTTCTTTTTTAATTGCAAGAGTTATCTCTTTCCTCAAAAGGGATTTTCACGCGCACATCTTTCCTTGTTCATCCTTCCAAGTCGTTCTCCCAAATTGACTCACACCACACCCAGCCCTGGGCTCCACTGCCAGCCTCGATTATAAAAAGAGCAAGTGGGTGGAGGAATTCTCAGACCGCTAGATGGGACTGTGTAATATATGTAGAAATCCTCACCAAGCTTTTTTTCTAGTCCTCGTTACTTAACCACATGTGTGGCACCAGTAATTTTTACCAATGGAAAGCCACAGACAGTGTTGCAGATTTGTCCAAAGCACTGCGAGGCCAAGAATGCAGGGAAGTCAGAGGGGAGACATCAGGGGGACAAACCACATGAATGGGAGACAAGGTTTCTGACTGGTGTGAAAACGCAGGGACTCACCAAGGGACTCTCTGTGTGACGGCTCAGAATGGACACACCCCTACCTGTGGCCATCCAGACCACCATCAGCCCCCTCCCCTGGTTTTTATGCAACCTGACTCCATTGTCCAGGCATCCTTTTCTGTGAAACATGGCTCCTAATAGCATTGCTTCACATACAGCGATGGACACCTCCACACGAGTACCTTATACATTTTAAGTTCAAACCAAATCATCCTCGGGGCCAGGGAAGATGAATGCCAGTTTTTTTTTCATCGTCAAGGTAACGATAACAGATTCACTAGAATTTACATAGCACCAAAGTCGATTTACATGCTTATTTACTCTGTTGTTCTCTTTTTTAAAAAATGGAGTTACCCTAGCAACTGTAATATCACATGATGTTCAGACTAACTGTAATAGAAACACCTTCTGAAAAGAAAATACACATTTCACCAGATGCATCTTATAGATGCATAAGCTGTCATTTATAGAATTTTGATCCGTTTGAGAAAGGATTGGGTGAGGTTCATGCGGCATCAAGTACTTTTCTCATTAATTACTTTGCTGGCTTCAGAGATGCTATAATGAAAGGTAGCGATTGTGGGGGGGAGGGGAGAGGCATTGGACCCTCTATGGAGCCTGTTGATAGAATCATAAGCTGTATCTCATTAGCTCACCAGCAGAAAGAGCGCATTACTAAGTTCCATCTTTTGTTACAGTTTTGCATATGGGTAGAATTTATTACTTCATTCAAACTTTGTTCTAATTTTAAGAATGATGGCATTTTCCCTGGAGGGATGGTTTGCTTAGTCTAACTAAGGAGGGATGCCCAGAGTGAGCTGCCCTAAAGTAGGAGAAACCACTGAGAAATTGCGAAGGGTATGGTCTCCGTCAGCCAATGGGGGCTTCGTGCAAGCCTTACAAACGAATTCGCTGAAGCGCAGGGCAAAATATAGCTTTTCTCAGGGATCACACCAGGGCAGCTGTTCCGGATTTGGATTCAGTCTTGCCCGCTCAGGATAAATAAAGCAACAAAGGAGACTCCATAGTTCTAAAAATTCACGTAGGAAGGTCGGTGGTGGCCATGTCCTCCTCCTCCACGCTGCTTCAATATGTTGCACCAGGACAAAGGAGTTGCTGGCTGGGTCAGACGTGTGGCTTCCCGGAACCAGGGTTTTGATCTTGGAGAAAGCAGAGATCAGACTCCACACTCTGGTACTCAGACCTAGCAGTGGCTGCCCAGGGCCCTTAGCTGAAACCCCAGGTACTTACCTGTCGGAGCTGGCCTCTGACTGCTCCCTTCCTCACTCCCCAGCCCCCACCCACATGCCCCTGCTCCTCTCACCTTCCTTTTCCTCATGCGCCCTCTGAGTTCTGCCGCCTCTGTCTTTGCATTCGCGTGTATCCTGACTTACCCTCCGTAATCTTGGCATTGCTTGATCATCATATGCTTACAGAGGCCTTCACTGAGCATCCTAGCTGAAGAACCTCTCCCCCACACCAGTTTTATCCAGCTTCAGTCACTCTCTGAAATGCCATTGTGTGTGTGTGTGTGTTTGCTTGCTTCTTGTCCGTTTCCCCAAAACAAAACAGTCGACGCCATGGGGTAGGGCCTGCGCTGTTCATTCACAGCTACGTCCGTCATGCCCCAAACTCCAAGTGCGGCACCCGGGACGCAGTCGCTGCTCTCTACATACTGACTCTAGAAACGAAAGACTGAAAGAAGAGCTGAATGAGTTATGTTTCTAACTGATCAAGGGACACAAACAGAAGCTTAGCATCGCTCTTGAAACCAAACCGTGGTGGGAAAGAAAAGAGGTCTGGAAAGATGGGCCGAGCTTGCAGAAGCAAACAGGCCTTTGGCAAACAGAAGCCCTGAGGAGCGGAGGCCACTGCTCTAATTTAGAAATGGACAGCTATCCTGAGGCAGCCAGTGTTGCTGATCATAGAAATCAAACTTAACAAAACGTGGTTAGGCAAAACGGGGCAGGCCGTGCAAGCCCTCGTGGAGTTCCCAGTCTAAACAGACATTAAGCAAATTGTTGCAAATTATCATTAAATACTTACTTAATGGGATTAGATTAATTAAAGTGATTAGCTATTGAGCAATTGCTAATAAGTAATATGTAGCACCTTTTGCCAAGAAAGTTTCTCTCACTTTTAGTAACCCGAGGCTCCCTTTTTCCCTTTGATAAATCAGGATAAAAAGCAACCAAATCAGAATGACCTTCCTGGAGGGTTTTCTGTCAGCCTTTGTTCCTGGATGGTTTAAATATGATAGTCTGTCTATCTGTCTGTCTGTCTCTCTCTCTGAAAAGGGATGGAGCCTATGTGTATTTGAGGTGCCAACACCCCCCAACTTTGGTCATAAACCATTATTTACTGACACTTTATGATGTTAACTCATGCCTTTTTACTGATTATCTTGGTAAGAGGGAACTTTCAAACCCTCCCAAGTCAGGCGAAGTGGGCCGTTCCCCACCTCTCCTTGAACTTGGCACAGTGAACGGGAGACGTGCAAGCAACGAGTTTCAAGCTCATTTTTCAGTGTTACTCAGAGAACAGTGTGTACTGGGCTCCTGGCGGCTGGGGAAAGTGGCCTTTCCTCTGGCCGGGAGACAAAACATCAACTACATCAGGACAGTCTCCCGACCCGTCCCTTTTTGCCCTTTGCGATAATGTGAAAAAGTTTAAAGGATTTTGTGGGAAAGGCTCCCGAGATGTGTGTTTCTGTGGTGAACGTTCCAGGCCCCGATGTATAAGGGTCTCTTTGAAGATTGATTGGACAAGCAGAAGGGTGTGGAGCCCAAGAATTTTCCAGGACATGGCAACATCCTCTGCATCCTTGAACGAAGGTGGTACTCTCAAGTCGACATCCCTATTGGCCACCCCTCCCACCTGCAATATTTACAGTAACCCACACACAGGGTAGTTGGAAACCGATGTCTTATTTGTCAAAGGAGGCCCTGCTCAGGGATTTGGGGGTTGCAAAAGTGCTTTCCTTAAATTGTAGGAGGCGGATTCTACTTGTTAGGACTCAAGACTCCGAGCTGTGTGTGAGCAGGCACCTCGTATGTATATAACCCCGCGCATGCCGACACACATACACACATGCTCAGCCCCCTCGCGTGTTTCTCTGGACAAATGACCACACACAAGCTATCAGAAACTCCCTGGCCATGCAGAATAAGACGCTTGGCTGCTCAGTGCCTGACCTGCCCAGGACCTGATGTCCTGAAGGTAAAGCCACCGTCTCTGCCTTGCATCTTGAGGCAACACAAGGTATTCTCTTTCTAAGTTTCTGTTGTCACCAGGCAGAGGGGTGAGAATAGCCAGGATGTGTCAGCCTCTTGAGAGACATGAAGATGTGACAGGAAGTCCACTCTGCTGGTTTCATGCACCTGGAGGAATGCTTTGGGTGTGTGCATGGTTCCTCAGGAGTGTTAGCCTAAGAGAGATAAAGGAAGGCACGGGAGGCAGCACAACCACTCGCTACACTACCTAGAAGACACAGAATGCCGAGACCAAACCACCGCTTCCTCCTCAGTCCCTTCACCTCCTAAATGGGTCAGAGCACCCTCAACGTGCTGTTTTGTCTTTCCATCTGGTCCCCAGTGGGACTGCGACTTTACAACACAGCATCATCAAATAAATCATCTTTCCCCTTGTCCTCCCTTTGCGCGACCCCATCCCAAGCACTAAGATCTGTTGTCCCTTATGGAATTTGAAATGCTCGATAGATTAGATTCTGCCACCAAAATGATCTGAGCACCTACTAGGCACAATACCCTCTACCACGTTTCTGGGAACAAAAACAGAACCAACTCAGGCCCCTGAGATGAATGTATTTGACTTACTGTTTCTGAATTTTGAGATAGCTCCATGTTAATGTTTTTCAGAGGTCAATATTTGTTTTTCTGAGCATTTTGTTCCTTTTAGAAAAATAATCTTTAAAAAACAAGGACAGAAGCAAAACATGTAAATTGTAACACATTAGAAAATAGAGACAAAAATAAGAAAATAAAAACATCCTTTTCTCAGTTATCCAGAGATTACCACTATTGTGTGTGAACTTCCAGAACATTCTCTGAGCCTAGATGTATACTCGTATTTCAGTAAAATGCGATCATAATACATATGCTATTGCATAGCTTATTGTTTTCAGCCAGCAATATCTATTTTCCATTTCAATAATTTTTATCTTTTTAATATCCAGACCATATTCATATTTTTCCAGTTGCACAAAGATGTTCTTTTCAACTGAATGGGTCAAACTGCTACCAAATTCAGGATCACATGTTGTATCCAGTTGTTTTATCCCATAAATCTGTTTTTTGGGTTTTTTAAATCTAACTCAGTCTCTTTTTTATCATAGGAGAGACTGAGCCAATTGTCCTGAAGAAGGTCTTCCTTCCATCATTTAGCTTGCTCCTCCATCCCCTGTAGAAGTGACGCATAAAACCCCATGGGTTCCAAATGGATTTGTTTTTACCGGAACACATCAGAAGTGTCGACTGTTACGATATGTCTGAAAACACATAATCTGTTTGCCCCAAAATTAGTGATGCCAAAAACAGCCCCTGAACTAAGATGCTGGCGGTGTGATAGCTCCATGATACTGGGATGCCTACCCACTTGCAACTAGAGAGACATATTTATGGCTCTACTATCTCACTAAATGGATATTCAGTTCCCCATCAACCGTCCACTTCACAGCTTTAACACTGATTAGTAATCCTTTGCCTGAATCAGTCATTTAATTAAGGGTTTAGAACAATGTATTTCTACCTCTACCATCAGAGTCCAATCATTTTATCGACTCTCAGCATTGATTCCTGTATTACAGCTCTTATGACTCAGGATAAAGGACGGTCCAAGTTGAGCATTATTGTGAATGGTGCCATCTTAGGACCTGGCACTTGGGTGGGTTTCCCAGCAACACAAAGAGGACTTTGACCAGCTATGTTGTCACGCTGTCTTCATGTCCCCCTCCCACCCAATGACCACCACTTTTTACTTTTCCCTATCACGTGCTCTTATTAACTTCATTCATGTTTCCCTTTGATTTAAGCTAATGGTGGGTTGGAGCCAGCTTGTGCTATCAAGCTAGAGCTGATTGTGTAAATCTCTTTCTAACTCTTTCAGTGGTTTCTAGAAACTGGCGATGGCAGAAATATTTACACTATGGAAATTGGCGAATGCTGCAATTTTTAAAAATAAAAGCGAAGTTTTCAAAACATGTACCAGCCCACCACTTCTTTAAACCATTCATTTTTCAAACCTGGCTCAAAATCAGAACTGCCGGAAGAGTCTTCTATGATACACATTTCAAGACCCCACTGCAAACATCCTGAATCAGAGACTCTAGGCTGGAAGCTCTGCAAATCTGTGTCTTTGATCAAACTCTGCAGGAAATTGTCTGAGGATTCGAGGACCTCTAGTGAGGCAGTCAGCTCGAGAAAGAAACCTCAGCATATGCACTGAAATCCATGTCACTTTTTCCGGGTGGTCCTGGGTTGCCATCCTCACCACCTGTGTTGTTTGGGGTGTGGGGGGGCAGGATGTCAAACCAAGGTAGCCCCATTATTGAAGATGGTTTCTTTTCACCTGCCTGCAGGCATGCATCCCACCACCTTTCTTCACTGTCACCTGCCTGTGCTCTGAATCTTTTATCCCATTTCCAAGTCATTCTCTGCCTGGCATGCACTTAAATACAGCCACGCAGAGAAGGAGGCAGCAATGCATTACAATCTTCCCTCATCAATCACTTGAGGATAGGTCACTTCTTTGCAATCTCAACATGAAAGCCTGCCCCCGTCTTGGGGGGTGGGGTGTGGGCAGTGATACCGGGCTTTAATAACACATTTTGGGGCCAGACCAGGAGAAACCCCTAGGGCATAATCTCCCTAATTACACTTTTGCCATTTGTCATTGAGCCCCGGTCGTTCCAGGGGCCCCTGCTTTGTGTGTATGTAGCCAAAATGGGTTTTAAGCTGCAGAGGGAACTACCTAATCAATTTCCTTGGCCGGAGCCCCTTAGAATCCAATATAACATAGGTACAGGACAGTGATAATGATTTGACACTCGCCACACGTCTGGGGGCTACACTGCGCCGGTGAAAAAAAGAAAAAAATGTCATGCCCAAATGAGTCTTGTTGGCCTCTAGTTCCAACACAACACCAAGAAAACATTGCAGTATTATGAGGATTCCTGTTCCCTCTGTCGATATTTTCAAGATGGTTCTCACTTCTGAGCAGGTATCGATTGTGTATAGGTTAGGACCCCCAGTGCCATTTGTCATTTCTGATATAATATCGTGTTATCGTTTAAAGCCGTAATGGGAGAGGTGTCTGTGCTTAAAGCAAACCGTTGTCTCGAGCTTTGATAAATGGCTAGATGGTTCTTGTTTCTGCAGCAGTGAGCAGTTGGCTGGCTATTTGCTTTACCTTTTATCCAAGAATAACTGTGTGATGGGTTCTGGAAGCGAGCAGTATCATTTTGTCAGATGTGGTTCACGGCGAGCCGGGTGGTCCTAGCCGAGCAGCTGTGGGATTTTAGCACCCGACAGGATGTTAGAGGAAGGCCTGTGTAAATCTGAAACAACTCAGGCTCCACATGGCTGCGTTGGGTTGAAAAGTTCTCAGAGCTGTTTTTTTTTAAGGTGAGAGGACAGGAAATGCTGATGGGAAAGGGGCAGGGGGGGGGGCTATGTGCTTTAGATAATAATTTTGTTCAGACAGATCCTTTCAGAGAAGTAGTGATTTGAGGGGAAAGGGGGTGGTGCGTCATCGAGGGAAGTGAGAAGTTGGGTACCCTCAGACTAGTTACCCACCTCCCGGGAGCACGTCTTTCTTCATCCATCATTGGGACCCTTGGAAACATGGCACAAAGAAGGCTCTCTGTTCCTGGACCCAGAGATACTCGTGGGTTGCAGTTGTGGCACATCATCCATCACAACAGGCAGTTTGTCAGAACACACAGCAAAGGTTCTGCGCCCACAGTTCCCTTCTCAAAATTCATGAAAACCAAAATGCTCCCACAAGTTTAATGCCGCTTTGCATGGCGGCAATGGCTGTCATTTCTCTCTGCCTTCTTTAATGGGGAGGGAAGGGCCAGTCATGTATCAGGACATAAATGGCACAGCAGGCACGTTCTCTCAGCTCTAAATCTGAGAGGAGGGTTCGGAGAAGTACCTAACATGAGTCTTTGCTCCTCACTGGGGGACAGCACCCCATCCTTGGCTCTCAGGAAGGTTCACCCAGTTTTCAATGTTACCTGTAAAATCGACACTGAACCAAAGATCCAAGCTATGCTAAGAAACTTTGTTTGTGAGAGTCTGCCCTTAGCTTTGATTTCCCTGGGAACAGGGAAGCTTTTGCATGGTGAAACCGTACTTCCTCACCAGTATCATTTTTAATTAATGATAAGTGCATGCACTAGGCAATAGAGAGGGTTTGCAGAATGAACATGGGTATGAGACAGAAAGAAACAAATCCACATGCCTCATTAGGATTTGAGGCCCATCCATAGAAGAAATAGGCCCAAATATGTTTATAATTAGATACATGTTTCTAGATCCATCATACCTACACACGACATACAAATGCATTTTCATAAACGTTCATACTCTTATAAATGCAGTATAGATCTGAACTGGTTACCTAAATTGATCAGCATCATGTCTGTAAATGTATTAATATTTTTAAGTTATGTATCTACTGTATGCCAGACATGTATGGGCATTCATGCATTTTATCCTTATATGTTTATAAGAAAATATGATTCTCCATTTTTCAGATGACAAAAATAAGGTTGCAAAGAACTGCCATTATTTGCTTAGAAGCATACAGCTTACAAGGGGCAGGCCCTCAGCTCACGCCATCTTTAATAGGTCACACAAGGATTTGCATGTCATCTATTGTACATGTTGGCAATTATGACAAGGTGTGCAAATAGAAAGAAAGAATTTCCTTCCAGATATTCTAAAACCAAGGACTGGCAGTGTTCCAGAAAAAAAATATTGCCGTCTTTTTTTTTTTAATGAAATTTCCAAAGAAATTGGAACTGTAGGATTCCTGTGACATTAAACCAGCCAAACTCAAATGGCCCCAAGTCAAATAGACAACATGAGTCAAAGAAAGTTGAGACTGTCAGGAGTGGCGTGGACTGTGGTGACCTCCAGGGTGCGTGTCCATGCTGCTTAGCTCCAGCTGACTGGGGCCTGGCAGGACTATGGGTTCAGTATGACCAGATCACTTGATTATTCTGGGTTGTTTTTTTTCCAGACACAGGTCTCTGTTCAAAGTTCTTGATGTTTTTCCATATCTCTGTGATTTGTAAATATTGGCAAGCATTCACCCCTTTTAAAAATACTGACCGTTCAAACAAAACCCATGTGTGGGCAGCGCATGACCTCAGGGCCACCAGTGTCCATCCTCTGCCGTAAGACCTTGCTCTCTCCGATGACCCGCCGATCTCTGTTTACTCACCCTGCTGCCCTGACTTCCATTCTGGGGCTCGAGGGGGAGAAGGCCTCCTTGTGAATTTGTGGAATAGAATAAGCATGGGCAGTTGTTCCCTGAAACCGACAGGCTGCCCACTGTGGCAGGTAAGTCATCGCCTGCCTTCTGCCAGCTGGGCACCATCACTGGTGCTTGTTTGATTAGATTATTTTGGTGTTTTCTTCATGTTCTAAAGCTCTAGATTTGTTTTATACTTTAAAGACATCAGTAGGAGAAGATCTGCACGGTGTGTCCCCTTCTTGGCAAATGCCACCACAGAGTGGACCTTTCTGAACCCAACAGGACGCTTCGTGAACCCTGTCTGGGTGACCCTCCCAGGTCCGGGTGTCGTCCCCTCCTGCCACCTCTCTCACAGACATTTCTCTTCAGCCCCTTTGGATGTCTCTGTCTCCCTTCTTCAGAGATCCTACTGAGCCATTTCCTCCTGGGGGGGGGGGGTCTTGGCTCTGTAACGTTCCCCGCCTGGAATGACCTTCCCTCCCATCTCGCTTCATCCGACTCTTTCTCATCCCTCAGGTCTCCACTCAGCATCACCTTGTCAGAGCTGCCCTCCCTGACCCCTGAGCTAAAGCAAGACGACCCCCACCGCCAGCCCGTCTCTACCCCACACTTCACCCTGTTTTGTGTTCTGCATATCGGTTGTCAGTATCCCAAGTTACCTCGTTTATTCTTCACTTACCTATTTATAGAGCCCACAGGCATAGTAATAAAAATAAATAAATAAAGATAGATTCTGGAGCCAAACAACCTAGACTCAAACCCCAGCCAACGTTCCTGCCTCACTCTGTGACTGCGGGCAGGTCACCTCACCTGCCTCTACCTCAGTTTCCTCACCTGTAAAATGGAAACATTGGGGATAGTAATACAAATCGTACCTCACAGAGGTGTTACGAGAATTACATATCTTTCTGTTGGCAAAGTGCTAAGAACAAATATACATGAAGTGTTTGGGACAGTGCCTGGCACAGAGTGAGCACTATCTTAGGAAAGGCGAGTTCGACCGTCATCGTCGTCATCCGTGAAAACAGACGCTGGTTCTCTTTTGAGACTCTGTATCCTCAGTACGCAGCATAGGATGGCTGCTCAGGAAGTACTTACAGAATAAATGAAGGGCAGAAAGGAAACTTCGAAGAGCAAGTACAATAGAATATACTTTGCATGACTAATTTCTTAAACCTCTCTCTCTCTCTCTCTCTCTCTCTCTCTCTCTCTCTCTCTCTCTCTCTCTCT
>NW_017731404.1:3889528-3939892 GCF_001890085.2 Hipposideros armiger
CTCCCTCCCTCCCTCCTTTAATTAAATTAAAGGTGAGGATAAAGTGCCAGGAAAGCTGGTAGAATGGTTCGGTAGGTTGCCCAGCCAGCCATCTCTTGAGAGCTGATATCCGAATAATAATGCCCCCCCTAACCACACAGCCCCCCATTAATGACTTACACCAATGGGGTTCAAACACAGGGAGGTGGCAGTGGCAGCAGCAGGACCTACTGATGATACGAGGTGGTGTTGCCTCGCGCTCCTGGGCAGAGTGGTGGCAAGTGGAGAAGAAAGCCCCCAAACCGCCGTGGGGAGGTGCCACTTTCAACAAAGCAATCCTGCCATTCCAAACTGTCGAGACCTTTAAAAATAAAAGATGTGCCATATTTCCAGCACTATTCAGTATTCATGAGGCCTCGCTGCTTGTTGTAAGGCAAGATGAAAACAATACTCAGTAGATTTTCATAAGTGACATGTAACTGTAAGATTGATAGATGATGCAGTTTTAATGTATGTGAAGTTCAAAATCAACATCAAAGCTGCAAGGTACCTGAACGCTGAATTCCAGACCCGCAATTTTTCCAGCCATGAGCCCTGGCATCCCCTCCCCGACTCTTCCTAATCTATGAAACAAAAGATGGCGTCACCCCAATGGGGTAGAATCTCTACGGACCCTCCTAAGTGTTCACAGTGTGGGGATGTTTTCATGAAGGGGGTCCTTGGGCACGTTTTCCCCTTTAAATTAATGTGATGAATCGTGGATGGTCAACTATCACTATGTACGTCTGCAAATCAAGGCCAAGGAAAATGGTTAAGACTCCTGGTGGTTCAGGGAGCACAGAAGGTTAGCTGTGTTGCTAGGAGTTTCCTAAAATGTCCTTGCTTTATCCTTCTTAGCTTATAGGCCACTGTGGGTTTGTTATATATTACGCACACACAAAGTTATAAATTATATGTAAGGTATTGCCTATTGTATTGTGTATGTATATTCCATGTGCAGCTCATCAATTGCGCATATTACCTCTAACTGTGTAATATGCAGTGAAAACTGGGTTTTAAGAATTTGGGTGGTCAGCCTCAGTCGAGCAGTATTTGTTTCTATCCTGTTCCCATGAATGCATGCTAATGGGATGTTACAAAGAGTTGAACTGCATATCTTCATTTTGGAACCCTTCTTTCCTTCCATCGTATCACTTGGTGCTTCCCATTGATTGAACATTAGGACCTGTCAAGTTTGGAACAGGAAGAACTGTAAGGAAGTCTGACAAAGAGATGACACATGCTAAGGAGAAATATACATACATGCCTGCAAGCATACGTGCACACACAATTGTTCTGTATTGATGAGCCTTCCCGTCTTTCTTTCCTTCGTTTTTTTTTTTTCTTTCATTCTCATGTTAGAGAAGGGGGCTTGGGTTCCTAGTTTGATTTCGCTTTGGTTCTAGTCTAGTTAATTCAAAATGGGGAAGGTTAGAAAAACAAAATAAAAATATCACAACAGCAGTGATTTGGGGAGAACTTTCTATGGACTAGCCAGTGCTTAAATGACTCTCCATGCAAAAAGAAGAAAATAAAAACCCTACAAGTAAATATTATTAGCCTAGTTTTACGAATGGGAAAACAGAGTGGTGAATCAGCTTGCACAAAGTCACACAGCTAATAAATGGCGGGAGGTTGCTTTTCACTGTCCCTGCTCGATAGACGTCAGCAAGATGCAAGGGTCAGAGCAACATTATGGGCCATTGTGGGATCAGTGTAGCTGTCACCCTTCCCTGGATGCAAAATGCTATATGTGTATTATGTGTATGTCAGACAAGAGAACTTCCAAAGGACAGGGACCTCCTCCTCTGTGCATTATATTGTCAGCACAGGACCTGGCACAGAGCACGATGAAGACGAAGGGGAGGCAGGGGCTAGGAGACCAATTCCCGGCGGGCGTTTAGGAGCTGATAAATAAATGAGGTTTTTCCAATTTTAAGGTAAACACGAAAACAAGGACAACTGGGGGGGGTGGGGGGTGGGGAAGATACCCTGGTCTGTGGATCAGCTGTGCAGAGAAGGAGGCTGTGCAGACTGTAAAGGCCACATGTGTACAGGTACATATATGCACAGAGAATGTGCTGGAAGTTCACACACAATAGTGGAACCTCTGGGTATCCTGTTAGGAGATGAGAAAACAGAAGTGCAGGAAGTGACGTGATGTATTCATCCCGAGACACTCAGCTCATCGTTGGCAAAGCTCAGGTCTGAAGAAAACAGGGTGCTTCTCCCACAACTGAGGCCCGCACCTCCTGACTTTTGTAGTTGGGTTGGATCTTGCTGAGCAGGATGAGTTTTCTCAGAGCTAGAATATACTCTTCAGGTTGAGAGCGGGTCTAAGCCACAGATGCTAAAGTGTCATGGAGTTCAAAGTAGGAATCTTCCAGAACCTTAGCCTGTGGGGCAGAGCTGCTGAGCCGGCTGGCAGACATGACAGTGGGGACCTGTGAGCCCTCCCATGCACTCTACTTGGCCACAGGATCGTACAGAGGCTTCAAACCAGGTATTGACCTGCAAGCATTGTCTGTATAGAATTGTGAAGAACACTCCTCTTTGGGGCAAAGGGTTTTAAAAATAGATTTAAAGAAAAACACCGCATCTGGTTCCTGGTCGTTCAGAGAAGGATCTCATATCAACTCCCAGAGATTTGGAGGAAAATGAGAACACGTGTCCAGTCTTCTCCTTCCTCCCTTCTTTGTCTTGTCCCCTTCGGCTGCTCTCTGTGGGGATAGGAGAGTGTCCTTAGGGTCCTCCCACCCAGGCAGTGGCCACTGTCACCAACGCTTTATGCACTTCCCTGCCCCTCTGCACATCCCATATCCTAACCCTTGTGACATCTGGTGTCTCTTTTGTTTAGTTGTCTCCCTAGGACACAATAGTCTAACTGAGGACTGGGACCCGCTCTTTCTCCTTCATGACTATAGGCCCTAAATCTAACCAACAACATACCTAAGAGGTAGTGGATGTTTTTTGGAATGGAATGGATTAATATAGGCACCCGCCCTTTCTTTTCCAACGCTCATGGCACGGGAATAGCCTAGCGCTTCGCAGGCAGAAGGTAAATACGTGTGGAAAGACGGAAGAGGCACCTGCCAACCTGCTTCCTCCACCCCTGGCAGGAAAGCTGGGCTCTGCCTGAGCTAAGGGAAAGCCCATCTCAAGTTGAGAGGAAGAGAAGGGACTGCCCTCCTCTCTGGACCTGGGGAAGGGCTCCATCAAATTCTCTTGTGTCCAGGTGGATGACAACACAGGTGAGCTGGCCGGCATCGCCTTCCCGTCCCGCTCGGCGCTCTGAATTCACAACGCAAGCTCTATTGCTTGACCTGTTTGTGTCTTCTGGCCACCAGCGCTGGTTCATTTATCTGGACGGGTGTTTTCCTGATGAAAACACAGTCTGTTGGGCTCTAGTCCATTGAGTCCCTCTTGATGTGCGCCGTTTCCAATGGTCTTCCATGAGCACATGGTGGCTTCTCCACCAGGTGCCTTAAGCTCTGAGTTTCCTTTTGTTTCGTTTCTTGGTAGGTTTGTTTTGTTTGGGTGAGAGCTTGGTGGTGTTCCCATTGAAAGTCTTCTGCCAGTGGCAGTGACCATCTTGAAAGAGGCCCAAACCCTGATTTATAATCTCAAAAAGCAGTCTCCCAAGTGGTGGGCTCTCCCCACCGAGGTGAATACCTCGAGTTGGCTTTTTTTAATTAAGGCTCCGCATTGTAACTAGTCAATGTACATTATTGGGAGAGTGAATGTCAATGCCACTGCTTTTTCTTTCTCTCCTTTATCTTTGTCAGTGATTCAAAGACATGATTTATGGTTAGTCTCCGACTTTCAGCATCATCCATCAAGTCCTGGTTTCACTACAGGGCTCCACGTTGTAAATCATGCAGAAGGGTTGTCACTCATTCCCTTTAACCCTTTTTGGGCTGTGTTTCAGGGTCGCACTCCAAGAAGGAGACTTTGTAAAATGGCAGTTGAGGGGCCCTCCTGGGCAAGTGATGGGGGCTTGTGGAGCCAGTGGCATTAATTGGTTGGCCTAACGCAGTAATTATTAAGACCAGGGAAGAGCCTCGGCCCAGCTCCACCCAGGCCACGCAGGATGGGACGCTCGCACCGGGTGACTTGAGAAACACACAGACCCCTGAACCAGCTCTCTTCTGTTCCGAAATGTCCGTTATGGATGTGAAGTGCTGAGTTTCCCTTCGGCATCAATCACAGGCCAGTTCTGATGGTGACCTTGCAGAGCTCATCGAATGAGTACAAAGACCCATTAGCAGCTGCTATTTCGGGCTTTGTAAATTAACAGCCCTTTCCTCCTACTACTCTTTTTTCCGCGTCTGTATCACTCTCTAGCTCTCTGTCCCTCACACTCGGGAAGGTGGGGCGTGAAGGCAAGGGCTGAGGTTGAAGACCGGGGTTTGCAGGCAGAGGAGTGGCGACTTTTTGTCGGGTCAGATGAGCCCTTCCGGCTGGTTCCTGGCAATGGCCAAACTCAGTCCCCTCCAACCTCATGCCTCTGAGACACGGAACCCTTGATAGAGACACTGGCACTGAACAAATGGGCGTGCTCTCCTAGCAGAAGTCTGCCGTTAGTAATCGAGGGTCATTCATGAAAAATACGTGTTTGGGATCTCTTCGTTCAGAGTCCGCAGCCAGTTGATAGCAATTTTATGCCTGAGTAATACAGAGCTCTGTTTGGCCTGGGTAAGCTGATGCAAACAACAAATATGTTGGTGAAAGATCTATGGGCAAATACACGGAACGGTTATAAAATATGAACGTTTGTTACCCAAACGGTGCTACCCACCTCTCTGTGAAGATGAACCCTTCCTCCGGTGGTGTCTGAGGGGCTCAAAGTTTGGGTGTTTTCAAACACAGAGCATACAATGTGCCATCGTCTTCATTTTGGCGAAAACTTGGCCTGCATTTTCTCTGAAGGGTTAACATGCCTCAGTTTCCTAGGACAGCGGCCCTCCAGGGCCCCTCCGCTCCCTGCTCTCCTCACTTTCCAGCATGCAGAATGGCCCGTCTTATTATTTTATCTTTCTTGGAAAGAGCACAAGGATCTTTTCAAACTTTAAATGACCCAGGAGCTATTAATCCTCCTAACAGCCTTGGAAGGCAGGTAAACTGTTGCCGAACTAGTATTTCACTGAGAACGCCTTCTCCTCCTGCCCACCCCCCTGCTCAGAAATCAGATTTATATGGTATACACAGTGTCTGCAGACCTAACTACAGGTGACTGAGAAACGGGGAGGCTGCAGATGAATGTGCCCGTTCAGAATGATGTATTCTGTTTTTTTGTGCTGAGAGCAGCAGCGATGGCCGGCTGGAGAGGCGTAACAAGGGAGGCCCTTCTTGTCTTCCACTGCAGCCTGTTTCAGAAAGGACTTCTGGCGGGCCTCTGCTGTGAAGTCAGCGGCGGCTATTTGAATTCTGTCAATAAGACATCTTCTGTTTATGCTGCATGGCTTCCGTTCCGCCTCTGATCAGAAGGATTTCCAAGGCGCTGACAATAAGGAGGAGAGTTGTTCAGCTCATGAGATTAATAGACAACTTTAAGAGCACTGTTCCCGCTCAGTGAAAGAGAGGAATTCTCCTTTCTCAATATTGCCCGTCCCTGGAATAATTACCCATTTCTGCAGAGCGTATTCAGACCCAGAAACGACATCCCAGAGGCATCAAAAATCTCCTGCTAAAATGTGCTTTCAACAAATTAGAAGACGCCACCTAGTGAAGCTCTTAATTAGCATGCCACCTTGGATGTGAAGCCAGGAAGCCTAATTGTGGTCAACTTACCTAGGCCTCATGCTTAAAGGAAGCCTGCATTCTATGCAAGACTGTATAAAGAAAAAAAGAGAGAGTATAATTAAGTTAAAAGACTCTGGTATCTCTGTCTGAACCTAGCCCATGGGTGTGATGCCTGGATGTCTAGTTGGAAGCTTTCAGAATGGTAAATGCTTTCTGAGTTTTTGAAATTCACCTTTGAAAGGGGGCAGACGCAAAAGTAATATCATTCCCACATGTCGGCCAGTGTTTTCTGGTTCAATCCCAGGCAATTCTGATGGACTCATCTCCGAATGGCACAGATCTTTGCAGACCTGTCTTTGGTGATTCCTATTTGCCGGATTTGCAGGGGTGGTGAACTTAAATGAATTGTCCAGATTCATACACACCAACCCACTGTCTGGAGGCCACAGGAACACACAGTCCATCTCCCGCTTTCCCCATGCCCACGTCCCCTGGGGTCCCCTTTTTACACAGAAACTTCCGAGCAGTGTGTGTCTAAGCACAGACGTAACACCCCTTCCTACTACCTTCTCTCTCAGGCTGTTGGTTGTTTCCCCCTCTCAGCCCCATACTCTTTTTCATTCCTGTTTTGTCAAATAACGGTGTGACTTTGTCTTTGACATTAAACGGTTGTATATACTTTTAGCAGAGTTTGTTTACTCCATCTGTATTTCCAATCAGTGCGGAAGGTTTACCAAAGTGGTTCATTACTGATTTATTTATGGTGTATTTAGATAGCAAATATGGAGCTGCCAGCAGTTGCTGGCTGAACAATGTTGACAGGCATTAATAACATATGGCATGGCAACGGAATTATGATCTTTAATTTTTTTTTTTAATTTTGATCTTCCACGTGCAATTTGGGGTTTTGCGTTTCTTAGGTCGTTGGGTGCAGCAAGGAAGGGACTTTTAAAGAAACCATGTTTTCTTTTTGTTTGTAACCTTTGGGGTTTCCTGGTGGTGACATTAACATCTTCTGTGTCTGTTTAGCTGTTCAATTTAATGGAAGACAAATCCTCCCAAAGGTTTAATTTACTCCTGCACACTGAAATCACTATATTCACACCGTGGGAAATGGCCCTAATTTTCCCAACCTTCAGTCGCCATCAAGCATATAATTTATTTCTCCCTCTTCAATACATTGCTCATTAGAAAACAAAGTTTTTGATATTTAAATGTTACCAAGTTCAAATGGAGAAGCCTAGTCTCCCGTTGCGGTAAAATGCTGCTGCAGGCATGGCTGCTTCTACCTGACAGCCACCATTTATACCAGCCAGAGCAGGCAAATGTCTGAATGTCTGACCTTTAATTGGCCGCTCCTTGGAGTTTACATGGTTTTCTCCAGCAACAAGAGGGGGAATTGTTTGGGCTCAAAGGAAAAGCAACTGGTATACCTGGGTTGCAACGGGCTTCAACCCCTCTGCTTTGAAGTAGGAAAGCACCTGTCAGCTGGGCTGTGACCTAACAGGCAACAAAGTTTCCTGTTGGCCAAGCATTGCTCCATGGTTCTGCACACGTGATCCTGTTTCCCAGAATCCAATTCTTTCTCTTGAAAACGATATCCAAAGGACATGACAGAGTTCACGTAAGACACGTAAGTTCACATAAGGCTAGACGTTCTCTAGAGCAGTGAATGTCGGGGATGGAGTCCCACTGAGAATTTGGTAAAAGCCAACACCTTCTCGGACAACATACACACAAGTATCACCTGTAATTTCAGGACTCAGGCATCCCAGAAAGCCTATGTGTCCAGATAGGGAACCCAGTGAAGAATGAACCATCACTCAGTTCCTGACGTGATTGTCTGTGTGTGAAGACAGAGGGTTTGCCCTTGCTTTCTAATGTAAAGATGGGAGACAAGATGGATTGTGAGACTCGCGGATTAAGTACCTCTCGTGCACTAGAAAGTCATCTAGCGTTTGATACACATTATCACACTGGATCCTCAGAACACGCGAGGAAATAAATGTATTAGCCCCACTTTGCAGATAGGGAAATTGAGGCTCAGAAGGGTCAATGACTTGTCCAAGGTCATATAGTTGGTAAGGAAAGGAGCTATGAGTCAATTCCAGACAGTCTTATCCCTGAGCCAAGTCAAATGGAGGATTTTGGTTAAAGTGGGAATAAAGAAAAACTTGTATGTTTTTACTGTTTTAGAACCGTAAAGCATATTGGACACTTTCTAGTCTAAATCCTTCATTTTCCCTTTGTAATAACTAAGCCCAGAGGAACTCTAAGACTTTTCCCAAGTTCAACGGTTATGAGCTGAGCTGGGGCTGGCTTATCCTGACCTTGGATCCAGCTTTGGTAGTCAACGCTTTATCATTTTCTTAATGGTCTCAAAGCTTGAACTTAAACATACTGGTGGCTGATTTTGAAATATATCAAATACTTTGGGCATGATACTAGAAGGTAAGGATCATAGAAGCCATTTTTGTCTTAATCCTAATGTCTCCACTGCTAAAACTCACAAGAATTAATACTCTGCCAGGCGAGAGCACATACGGTGCTTCCTCAGGTCTCTGTTCAAATCCCACCTCTGACAGTCACTAGCTGGGTGATTTTAGGTAAGCCCAGCACCCATCTGAGGGCTGTGGTTCTCCCCTGCAAATGACTCGAATGAAAGGTTGTATACAAAGTCACCATTACAAAGCCTGGAACAAAGCTATTCTTCATTAAATGTTAGTTTGTAGAATTATCCTTATTAGGAGTGTACATAGGACTACAATCAAGATGCACGAATATTGTGTATTCAGTGTAGACACCTTCAAAGCCCTACTCCCCACTCTTCAAAGCCAGACACCATGCCTCTCCTTTGCATCGCATTTCCCACCTATCAGGTTTCCGACTTTCCTGTCTCTCACCTCTAGATAATGGGCTCATGTCATTAGGTCAATGCCCCTAGGTCAATCTCTCTGCTTTGGCTCTTAATTACATCTGAAAATCCCTCCCCAACAATACCCAGATGAGTGTGTGATAGGACAGCTGGGAGGTGTGTGTCGTGCAGACCGGGGGCCAGGAATCCCGTGGACCATCTGAGAGTCCTGCCCAGCACCTCAGTTTCCTAATCTACCAAATGGGCGAGTGCAGTCGTGCCCATGTCACAGATGTTTCTGAGAATTAAATGTATATAAACCACTTACCACAGTGTCTGACATAACACACACATGCAATAAATGGCAGCTATTGGTCCCTGGAAGTGACCATAAGGCTTGAGATGGAGTAATTTACCAGACTAAGGGAGTTTAGAGCTCAACCCTGGGAAGAATTGATCAATCAATCAGCAAGAACACTGTACTGAACACGGAGATACCGTGCTAGGGGCTGGGTGGCAACTGCCAGCAGCTGCGATGGAAGGAAAGGCAGAGCTGCTTCCCATAGGAAGATGAAAGGGGCTTAGAGCACACGTGGTTCCCTGGAGAGTCTGCCGTCTTGCCTCGCTTCCCTGCAGCAGCTATGATGTTTAAGCAGTGGCCTGTGAGAATGACAGCCATGTGCCCCCCCCCCTGGGAGGCGGGGCTCACCAGGCTGTGTGAACAGCCTGTGCAAAGGCCCTGAGACAGCAGTTCATCAGAAATGCCAAAAAAACTCCAAGGAGGCCAATGTGGTCCAGCACCAAAAACGAAGAGGAAAAGGGAAGGAATTGAGTCAAATTTGGGAGACAATTGGAAACTTGAACTTTGACCAACTGATGACATGAAGGGATAATTGTTACTGTGATTAGTTTGGGGACGTGAGAATGATTCTGTTTCCAATAAGGAGAGATCTTCTCTCTCAGAGATACATATGCGTACTAAAGCATTTATGGAAGAGATGATGTCAAGTCTGGGATTGGCTTCAAAATAGCATTTATTGGTGGGGACAGTGGTTGGAGGTTTAACTGAAACAAGCCTGCCTATGAGCTGATAAACATTGAAACTGGTTGATCGTACATGGAGGCATAGTATTCATTCAGTTGGGTCTGCTTCCGGATGCGTTTGAAATTCCCCATTTCAGAAGAAGTTTTAGAAGAAAAGAGCTGAGTCCAAAGTAATGGCAAGAGTCAGATCACGGAGGGCCGTGGGGCCCATTAAGCCACTTTCGTTTTCGAACAATACAAAAACCACGGATGGTTCTGAGCAGGGGAGTGACCTGCCCTGTGTGTGTTTCCCAGGCTCACATCACTGCTGGGCCTAAATGGGCCGTAGAGTGCTGTTAGTTTCCTATCGCTGCTGTGACAGATCACTACAAATGTAGTGGCTTCACACAACATGAATATATAATGTGACAGCTCTTGGGACCAGCAGTCCCACGTCGGTTTCACCGAGCGGAACTCAAGGTGTCCACAGGGCTGCATACCTTCTAACATCTCTGGGAGAGAATCAGTTTCCTTGAGACTCCATGTTCCAGCTTTTAAAAGCTGCCCACACTCCTTGGCTCGTGGCTCCTGCCTCGGTCTTCCTGTCAGCAGTGGTATCCCTCTGACCACTTCCTTGGTTGTCACGTCACCTCCCTGACCCTCCCTCTCATAAGGCTCCTTTGAGGCCTCCCCCTTGGGCCCACCTAGACAATCCAGGTGAATATCCCCATCCCAGAATCCTTAATTTAATCATAGGAGTGAAAGCCCTTTCGTTATGTAAGGTGACATAGTCACATATAGGTTCTGGCAATTAGAATGTGAACATTTTTGGGGGCCATGATTCCGCCTCCTATGGGGGGATCAGGCGTCCATGTGAGGGGGGCTCTGTGGTTTCTCGACCTCAGCGCTGCCCACATCTGGGACCAGCTACTTTTGTTGTAGAGGGCTATGCTGAGCATTGTAAACTGGTTAGTGGCTTTCGTGACCTTGACCCACTGGATGCCGGTAGCACCCCTTCCCCCACCAAGTTGTGACAATTGACGGTATCTCCAGACACTGCCGAATGGCCCGTGGTTGAAAGCCACTGGATTAGGGAGGTACTGGCAGAAATGGCACGAAGCAATAGGACCTGGGCTGTCTTCTGAAGGAACCCGGACAGGTTTGGTTATGTCTCTCTCTTCTCCACTGCCAAGCACTGCTGATAACCAGAGCCATTTCCCTCGGGTGTGCATTGCTCTCGGGATGGTGTGGAGGCAGGAAAATGGTGACAGACAACTGTTGCCATGCGCCTCCGTAATCTTCTCCCCAACTAGTTATTTTGCTGCTAAAGGACAGAGGCGGTGGCTGTTTTTCCTTTTCCCCCATCACCCACCCTGAGGATTGGAGCACTGTCAGGCCTCAGGGAGTACCTACCAGCTCTGATTTCATAATCCAAGTCCCACTACACCTTTGCTTCACCATTCGTGGGAGAGGATATTGGCCTGAGCATCCCCTTTTCCTTGGCACGGAATTGAAGATGCCGTGTTAGCTCTGTGCTTTCGAATCCTTGCACAAAACGAATAGACCTGAAGACAAAGCCTTTGCAAGTTGGAATGTGGTTCCCTGCGGTGTAGCTGTGTAGAGCCCCATTAGTAATAATTTTATGTGCTTTCTTAATTGTCACTAACATTTACTGAGCGCTTCCTATGCATCAGATGCTGTCCTCGGTGTATGTGTGTTATCTCCATCTCCACAGCAGCCTAAAGAAATAGGACCTGATCTTCAACCTATTTTATGGATGAGGAACACATGTAGGACTGAGGGAGGCTAAGCAACTCCCCCAAACCCCTATAGTATAGGCAGGTGGCACATGTCGGGACCCACTAGATTCTACACCTTTGCTCCTAAAGTCTTTCCCATATCGCCTCAATTCTAGGCAGCCAAGGGTGCTTGAGCACTAGTCAACTTTAGCATTAGAAGCTAGCAAACCTTCACTGTTTTTCTAATGGCTTCAGGCTTTGAGTTTTGATGTGTGATGTACAATAGCTTCTCACAGTTCCAACCTGGGGAGGGCGGGGGCACGGGGTGCTTTTTTATTTCAGGAGCCACACCCTCGCTAGTCACTCTGCCTTTTTCCCTTGGCCCACTGTGGCCCTGTAAAAGCCATTACAGACGAATCCTACGTAAATACAAGGAGCTGTTTGGTCTTTTCCATCCTTTTCGATATGCACCGTTGTCGCGTCCTGAGCTATAACTGTCCTTCCATAACTTTAGCTGCTCCCTTGGATGGGACCATGAACACAATTCAGCTTTAAGCTCCCTAAGCGAGGACAAATGAAGTTTGCAGGTGCAAGGTCGGGAAGTAGGTCTGAGCAGAACCAGATTTTAGTTGCCACTTTGCTGGGGTCATGGGTTTTGCAATGGGGGATCTCAAAGCCCCAGGGCTACGGGGACCAGGTGGGTGTGGCAAGTGAGCAAAGTTGGCCTCTGTGAGATGCTATGGAGTGGAATGGGTGCAGGTGGGCATTCCAGCCTCCCTCCCACCCACTCTCCCACCAGGGGAGCTGTGACTCGGCTCCAGAGAGAGGTACCAGGCAGATTGTGGCCCTGCTGCCACATGTAGGCTTTGCCAAGTGAAATGAGAAAACTGAATTTTTCTGTGAAAACCCCTGATCTTTAAATCTTGGGGATTCATTTGTTTTAACTGCACGGCTCGAACCTGACCCATGTAGAGGTTGAATCCTGTATATTAACTCTGACTTGGGGATTTAATCTGACTCTCCAGGCCACACATGGATGGCAATTGAGCACTCGAAATAAGGCTGGTCCAAAATGAGCTGTGCTGTGAGTGTCAAACACACATCAGATTTCAAAGGCCTCGTACAAAAAAACAGAACGCGAAATATCTCATTGATCTTTATATTGATTCCATGATGATAGGGTGCTATTTTAGATATATTAGGTTAAATAAAACATCATTAAAATGAATCTTACCCATTTCTTTTTCCTTTTTTTAATGTGGCTATTAGAAATTTAAAATTACATATACAGTAATACTTTGGTTTGCGAGCATAATTCATTCCAGAAATTAAACTACTCGTATTGCAAGACATCACTTGTTGACCACATTAAAATGTATTAGAAACGTTTGCTCGTCTTGCGGAACACTCACAAACCAAGTTACTCGTGATCCAAGGCTTTACAGTATAGTTCCCATTCTGCATGGGGGCATTATTCAAGGCCTCCACCTTCCATAACAGACTGACATAATAATCATCACAGCTACTGTTTCCTGGGCACTTAAGCATGGACCACTGTATGAAGTCCTTTTGAGCTTTCTTTTATTTCATCCTCAAAATAATCCTTTGAATTTATTCATATTATCACCACTCTTTAGATGAGAACTTTGAGCCTAGCTAGAAGGCTACATAACTTACTGAGAGTCCCACAGTTGGCACATGGCATCAGATGCTGGATTTGTCTATAGGTCTTTTAGATAATAAAAGCCGAGCAATTAACCATTATGCTGACAATAAAATATAATAAAATAATAAAATATAAATAAAATAAAAGAATTTGGACAAATCTAGAGTGTTGGTAGCTGAGCTTAAAATAACATGCAGGTTAGCTCAGGAAATTATGGTTTCTCTCCAACTTCATGTAAACTCAGAAGACAGGAAATATTTCCAAACAGGTGTATGTTGCTTTGTGTAAAATGTACATGTTTTTGTTATGTTGAGTGTAGACCAAGCCTTGGTGACTTAAAACACATCTGAAATGCACAAGAGGAGTTCAAAGTGTTAAGAAGCCTATCCTGAGTGATTTTTAATACTCGTAGAAGAGGCTCTACCTGTTGATCCTCCTGCAAACCTGCAGCCACACCATCATTTTGGGAAAGTTAGACCTTTACCTCCTGGGTTTTCCTGGACAAGACATCTGGACCTGACACTGGTCCACATTTTTATGCAATAGATTCAGGGGCTGAAGAGGGCTGGGCTGTGCATGGATACCCATCCCGCTCTGTTCCGATGCCTTTCCCTGCTTCCAAAACTATGAGGTATCAGCAGTAGAAGGCAGGTGGATCAGTGTGAGCTTTAGGTTCACAGAGTCCTGGGCACGAATCCTGACGGCATAATTCATGAGCTGTGACCCTGGTCAAGGTATTTAAATTCTTAGAGGCTTAGCCTTCTCATGTGAGAAATAAAGGCCGTAGCAGTCACCACAGACCATGGGTGTGAGGATTAAAAGAGAGGAGGCCTAAAGGCGTTCAGCACAGATGCTGGCCCAGAGCCGGTCCTCAAATACAGCAGCTTTTATTGTCATGCGATCATCATCATCACCCCCATCTCATCCTCCTTTTCCCCTCAGCCCTGGTCTTGGCTTCCCCGACCCTACCACTCAGGACTCTACTTTATCAAGGAGTTAAGACAAATAGAGAGAGGAAAACATTTCATCTGCGGTTCCCCCAAGGTCATGGGTATTTGGGAGAAACACTTATCTCTCCAAGGCTTTGCAGCTGGGTCTTTTGTCTCCGGGCCTTTTTAAACAGTTGGTGAGAATGTGCAAACATTTGAAGAGTCTCAAGCGCTCGGCGGGTAGTGGCAGTGGCTAGCAGGCTGGTCCATTTTTCTACCTTTCACCCTGTCAGTGCAGGAGACCTTGGGATTTTTATAATCCAAATTGATACTCTCTAGGAAATCTCTTCCATTCCGGAGCCCTACACGGAAAAGATTCATTTTCTTGTGGGCACTTCTCCAGCCCTGGGTGGATATTGGAGACTGCTGGGGGAATTCGTAGCCTTGCCTTGACAAGGTTCAGGTCTTGCTAATTTGAATCTCTCCTAGTTTGCTCCCATCTACCTGGCGCTGTTTGATTTATCTGCACTTGTTTGTGGATTCACTGATCACTTTCTTATTACTCTTCCACCTCCATCCATTTCCGTTTGTGGCGCCTTACGGGTGATTTCTTACGCCAACCCCTTCCCACCTGCTCCAACCTGACAAATTATCGACTCAAACTGTTGCTCCTGACCTGGCATGGTCTCTTCCCAGGGATATAAATGATGCTGTTCAGAGGGATAGTGATGCCCTAATAAACATACATACAGTTGTTCCTCTTTCAGCCGCCCTGTTTGAAATTCAAGCACGCCGCAACTGCTCGCTGCTGCCCTTGCTAAGCCAGTGAGAAGGAAGAAGGGGCTTTTGGAAACAGACACCCATGCACGTCAATGATGAGATAGAGAACTGAGAGAACAGTCCTTTCGGGGACCCAGCACCTTATTTTGCTGGGGTTAAAAATTGGGAGGGAGAGGCCCGTCCCTTCTTCAACCAGGTGTGTTTTTTGTTGTTGTTGTTGTTGTTGTTGTTGTTGTTGTTGTTGTTGTTGTTGTTGTTTTAATCAGGTGTGCTTTGAAGACCTGAGGTTTGGTGGCGAGGAGCTCTGGGCAAGGTCCCGGAAGCCTGGGGTCAGTAGAAGTGACGTGCCTTCAGCTGCCAGCCTTGTCCCCCGTCATGGTTCTCAGTCATAGGGCCAATTGTGACCCCCAGCTTTGTCCACCGTCACATGTCAGGATGTGAGCACCCCTGCACCCCACCATTACAACTTAAACTCTGAAAACCTCTCCAGCTCCCTGATGCCAGGCTGTCGCTCTTCTAGTTGATGTTGTTACCCTTTGCTGGAGGCTCAAGTCAAAAAAAATGTCAAGGAAAAAACAGAGAGGCAAATAGCCCTGACCTTTGAGCGACAGGCTTTGGTGTGAGAATTCTGCCACCAATTTCCCCGTCAGCTAACAGTGACTCACCTTAGCCCTGAGACCGATGCCTTCGGAGAATGTCAATGCTTATAGTTAATAAGAAAACCGCGAGCTTGAGCCAAGATGAAGACCAGCCTAATGCCTGTTCTATTCACTAGCTCATCGGTGCTGCTCGTGGGTAGAAGGTGCCCTCAGCCTGGCTTGCCACCTTTTGCTCGGGACTTTCTCTCCCTTTGGTCAATGTGGCAATGGAGGAGATGGCACTCACATCAACTGTCACCTTCTCTAGGCCAGGCTGTCGCCCAGGTTACTCATTTAGTCCTCTGCTCAGTTCTTTGAAGTAGCAATTATTCACAGTGGTATGTGGATTAGGAAGCTGAGATCTGGGAAAATAAAGGATGCCCCAAGTGTTGGAACTTGGGTCAAACCCTCTGAGGACACATTGTCGTCCCCCATGTCTCTTGACAATGACACCCAACATTTATTGAGTCCTCACCTGGTGCTGGGCAGTCTGTGTGCTGAGGCATGCACTACCCACCCTCTAGGGTTAGAATTCTCAGCAACCCTATAGGATTGGTATTGCTGTTATCCCTATATTATAGGTGAGGCAATGAGCTCAGAGCAGTTAACCAGCTCCCAAAAGGTCACACAGCTAGAAGGTGGCAAATTCTAGAACCCCCTCCCGCACCCCCTTAATCACCGGTGCTTCCTCAGTTGTTTGGTTAACTTCCTACCTCAGCAAGCACAGTAGGTGGCATTGTAGGGCTCTGTGGCATCTTGGGGACCCTTTTGCTGCTCAGTAGCTGAGCCAGAGAGCCTCCAGATTTCTAACCGCGTCCTGCCTTGCCTTTCCTCACGAGCATTACCCCCACGAGGATACATCTGTCACTTGTTCCACCTACCCATTGGGGCTTGGCATGAAATTAGCTTCTCTGAGCTATGAGAAAGACACTTAAAAGCAACGCTGACACAGTGATGACGGTGCTTACACACATTTAAAATGCACACACAATTTCACCTCCGGTTCTGCGCTGTGTTCCACCTCACGGTGCAGAAGGATTCAGAGGCTAGCCCACCTCATTGGAGCTCTATTTGGGGCTATGAAATCTCAGAACCCATTGAAATGTCCAACATGAGAGAACTAGCTAAATAAACTGAGATATGTCAATACTCCCAAGCCACAAAAACATAGTGATAGGTAGCACTGTGTCGTCAGGGTTTAAGAGTGCTAATCGGAAAGACCCCCATCCTAGCACTGAACAGTCAAGAAATGAACACCTGAGTCTAAATGGAATCATGGGAGCAGCTTTGCTTGGGAAAAACTGGCTTGAAGCTGAGCCCAAACAGGATCCCTCGGATTTCCCCCCACCCTTCAGGGCAACACGTGAAACAGAAAAGTGCCTGCATGGAAGAAGGTGAGGTCGAACAGCTGAGCAGTGGCCCGGAACCCGGAGATCCTGCTGAACAGAGAGCCCTCCGCCAGTGAGGGCCAGAGAGCATGGCGGAACTTTCTCCCTTCCTCCCAGAGAGCAGGTGCCTGCTTCGTGGGCAGAGGCCATCACCTGGAGAAAGGAAGATGGTCCCCTCTAGAAATGTGTCCTGATGGAAGCAGTGCTGTGATGTAGACTTAAGTGAAAGAGAAGCTAATAAGACCTAGTTATGGTCTCAATCAAGGGTGTGTGTGTGTGTGTGTGAGTGTGAGTGTGTTCACACCAAAACTCTTCACAGAAGTTACTCTGGGTAGCAGGAGGACAAAAGGGTGCGTGAAATTGAATTTCTACTTTAAATATTTCTGCGGTATTTGGATTTCTTTTTATAAGGAATATTTCTTTGGAAATGAGAGAGAGAGAGAGAAGAGAGAAGAGGAGAGAACAAATGGATAGTTATACTCGGCAGAGAACCCTTCTGGAAAGAGTGAAAATAGCAGCAGTCGTGGTAATGTTAGTAGCTGGTATTTATTAAGTAATTTCTGTGTGCCAGACTCTTCTCAGCACATTCCTTGAATTGAATAATTTAATCCTCACAATAATCTCTAAGGGACGCATTATTATGCCCAATTTACATATGAGGGAAGAGACCCTGAGACTTTAAGTAACTTCCCTGAGGTCACTAAACAGTTATCCAAGATCTCCATTTAAAATTAAACCTCTGATGAAAGATAAAAGCTCTTTTTCTTTTTGTAGGAAACAAGCAAAGCCAAACAGGAACTTCCTAGGTGCCCCCACCCAGGGCCCCTGGCTCATGAGGTCTGACAGGTCTGGGGGGCCCACAAAACTTTGAGAGACCTGTAAAAATGTCATTTCTTTTAAAATCAGATGGTGGGGGCAATGAACTTTTAAGGTCAAAGAAAATGCTTCTTTTTTTTTTTTTCCTCACATCAGAAACAAATGAAAATTTTGGGTCCCATAAAAATCTATTAAATTTTACTTAAAGTAGACAAAAATGAAATGTTGGAACCCTTAAAGTAATATCCAGAATAATATTTAATATTGATATCCTTACAGTGGGAAGGACCCCTGAAGCAAAGAGCTGAGAGCCCCAGAAAAGTCTCACAGCCAATCTGTCCCCACCTGCATTGCCCACCTAAGTTTAAATCACATCCAAGTCACATTAGCTAGCAAGTTCAGAGTCACTCGTAGCTCCTACCATGGTCAGCAGGGCCTATTTGCAGGACTGGGTGCCCACACAACGCTGCCCCCGTCTCTTTAAGTTGTCATCTCCCTGGAATCCCCCGCTTGAAGTCCCTGAGTGACTAGGCACACGAAGCACAGAAATGAAAGAGAAATGAGTTGGCAATAATTTAATATGTTACATAAGCCATGACAAGATCCTGGCAGACACTTGAGCTGTTTCTTTAGGGGAAGAAAAAATGTTTAGAGAAAGCTAATTCTTGTCCCCTGGTTTCTTTAATGATGATGCTACTTCAGGGTAGTTTCCTGTTAACAAAAAGCTGCAGCAAAAGATACTAATGGATCCTTGCTGGAAAATTCTTCCTTGTAATTCTTCACAAGAATACAGGGTCATTTTCAAATGAAGGTCCGATGGACTGCAGTCTCTGAGTTTTTAATTCCACAGTGGGACTCTGAATTATGAGGACACGCTGTAGGGGGGTATAATTTATGTAACAATCAGGAATGTTTCCATTTCAAAGGACAGAAAGCCCTACTCCACTTGGCATCAACAGCAATGTTCTTGGGTCTTTTAACCCAATAATGTGGGGTTAGAGCTGCTTCCAATATGGCTGGATTCAGGATTCCAACTGCTTTCCTCTGCGCTGACTTCATTCTCAAAAGGTTCTCTCTTCATTGGAGGTGGTCACTCAAGTTCAGAGCTGGCAGGGAAGAAGGACTGCTTTCCCCCAAGGGTTCCAGTGAAATTCTGCAACCACTGTTTTGCAGAACTGGGTCAGAAGCCCATCTCTGGACCACTCGCTGTGGCCAGGGAGAGGGAGCTGGACTGGGTCACATGCCCACCAGGTGGCTCTGGATGGGTTAGTGTCCCTTGAATCACAAGGACTGAGAGTTGGGGTGGAGTGAGTTCTCCAGAGGAAATCCAAACCAGGATGTCAATCAAAAAAAGGGCAATGGATGCTGGGAAAAATTTTTAAAGATGCCAAGTGCAATAAGTAATTGATGGTATAGAGAATGAAACTTCATTTTCCATTTATTTATAGAGCTTTGCAATGTACTGCAAACTGCTCCTCCACCCCAAAGGAAAAAAAAAAAGGAAAGATGAAAACTTACAAAAAAATTTTCAAATGGCTAGAAGTTTAGCCATCAGAGAATCCTGCCTGGTTGAAAGTTTGTTACTATTTACTTGCTCCTGCCTTGAAAATTCATGCAAAAGTGTACCTTTTTGCTCTCTATAAAAAAACATGACAGGGCCGGCCGAGTGGCTCAGTTGGTTAAGAGCTCGCTCAAGAGTGTGAGCTCTGAGTAACAGCGGTTCGATGCCTGGCCCAAGCTGAGCTGCCGCTGAACTGCCAACAGGTGGCAGGATGGCTCAGCTAAAAAACAAACAAACAAACAAAAAACATGACAATTGGGAGCCTGGATTAGTCTTTGAAGAAAGCTGGTCCCTGAATTCCTTCTGGTGCTGCACCTGGATGCATGATTACAACTAGAGCAAATACATCCACCCAGCTTCTGCAGCCCCTGAACCAAGCCAGCTGCTTGGCTGATCAAATCCACAATGTAAAGTGTTTCCATTTTAATGAATCAGTCACTAATGACACCTGAGCTCTATACCCTGAGTAAAGCATGGTGCTAGGCTATACACACACACACACACACACACACACACACACACACACACACACTTGATGGAAAAATATTTCCTATAGAGATGGCCTCCTTTTTTTTTTATAACACCATTATTTGGGATACCATTAAGAATTTAATCAACAAACTAATTAGACTTTTGTGCAGTGACATGCCAATGAACAAAAAGAGTCAAAACAAATCTGCACTGTTACCTTGGCTTCTAATAAGGCAACACCACGCCCCTTAAGAGTAATCCAACCTGGCTCTAGAACATCCTATGGTTCCCTTGTCTGGAAGGAGGATTTAACTCAGCAGGCATTTGTTGAGTGCCTTTTAAAGTGGGATATGGTGTTACCTGGACAGCGCACTGGGTGCTGGGGCCGTCGCAGGCACCGAGAAGCCACAAGTCAGGACCTTACATTGTTTCAAATCTAGTGTGAAGACTCCAAACTTAGTAAAGTACAATGCAAAGGAAAATGTGGTGAGTAATCCAAATCAAGTGAAGTTATTCAAATTGATATAATTCGATACTTATTTAAATATAGTCAACCCCCCTTAGCCACGGTTTTGCTTCCGCAGTTTCAGTCACCCTAGTGTCAACCACAGACTGAAAATATGAAATGGAAAGTTCCAGAAAGAAACCATTCCTAAGGTTTAAATTGCGCGCCGTTCTGAGGATGTGATGACATCTTGTGCTGTCCTGCTCTGTCGCGCCCAGCACGTGGGGCGTCCCTGCCCAGGGCCTCCACACTGTATATGTGTGTGTACCTGCCCGTTAGTACTTCCGCAGCCCGCGCAGTTATCGGATCACTGATGGCTGCCGGGGTGCTGCAGTGCTGTGTTCCAGTCACCCTTATTTTCTTCAAAACAGTCCCCAAAGCGCAAGAGCATCAATGCTGCCCATTTGAGTGTGGCCACGAGAAGTGTAAAGTGCTTCCTGTAAGTGAACAGGTGAAAGTTCTCAGTAAGAGGGACCACATTCAGATTACCGTATATTGTTATCATTGTTCTATTTTAGTATTAGTTACTGTTGTTCATCTCTTAATTGCGCCTTATTTATAAACTTATCATAGGCATGTATGTGTAGGAACAAACACGGTATATTATAGGGTTCAGCGATTTCAGCATCTATTGGGGGTCTTAGAACGTGTCCTCTGCAGATAAGTCACATTGTGCTTATGACTATGTAACAGGCTTGGTTCAAAGACCCGAGGAAATAACAACAAAGAGAACACACACAGGATCCCTACTGTCAGGGGATCGACATTCTAGTTGGGGGTGGGGAGGGACAGACAATGGACAAATCAATTATACAAGTAAATGATAAACTAGGTCATGTTACTAAATGCTGTCGAGAAACTCATGAGAGTGAGGGTGTAGTTGGGGGTAAAGGGGAGCATACTTTCCCAAAGAAGATTCAGGGGCGCTAGCACTGAGGGAGGAAGGGAGGAACCCAGGGAGAGGACTCAAGTGCTGCGTAGCCCAGGTGCTTAGTAAATACTCACTAAACTCTGTGGCGGTCTTTTCATTACTACGAGGAGGGGCACGGAATCGGAGAGGACAGTGTAATTGCAATGGGCTTCACTAAAGCAAGTTTTGCGAAGGGTATGGCCTTTGAAGGCGGAAGACTTGACAGAAAGTCCTAGTGGATGGGCAGACCCATTGGCAGATATCCTCCTGCAGAAATAGCTTTTGTTTGGTGTTTTGTTTTAGCGTAGCTTATCAAAACCGGATTTGGGGCTCCTGTGAACAAAGTGATAATAATCTGACGGCACTGTCAGATGGTGAACGTCTATCTGGGCTGTTTCACACGGCTGGCCCTGCTCACCCCGTGATTACAATACCAGTGTTCAGTATTACAGTATATTGTTCTGGTTTATCAACCAAAATAGCAGCATTTTTGAGAGTTAACTGCCAGATTAAAGGTGCTCTCGCCACACCCTCCATTGGGTAAGCCATTTCAGGGTCTCTTGTGGCCATTTTCATTCTTACTCCCTGGTAGACGAGAGACGTTGGGCAGCTTTTGCCGGACATCTGTCTTTTTCCCAGAGTTACGTTGGCTCCTGTCGACACCCGCTTTCCATAATGAAGGCCTTCCTGCATAGTTTCTCTTCAGGAAGGGGGAATGGGGAAGAGAACTTATTAAAAATATAGGAAAAGGATGTAATAGGGGTGGAGAAGGGAGGGCTATGAGAGGGCCTGGACATAAAACGCCCAGCCTTTCCCCTGGGGTCAAGCACCTCCTGTCCCCCCACCCAACGTTTTCCCCAGGACCAAATACCTGCCTCTGAATTCCTCATCTCCCAGGATTCTTTATTTTAACCACGGTCTGTTTCTCCAGTCATTTCCCAGGGACCTAAAGGACAAGAGAGCATTAGCCCTGGTCTCTGGCCTTCTCAGCCCAGGTACAGCATCTTAAGAACAGAGGCTAGAGGACAGGGGCTGGGGGGGGGGGCGGCTCCCTTTTTAATCAGACACTAGTATTTCGGGGTGATAGGAAACAAATATCATAGCAGTGCCCTTGTCATCTGACCTGGCGTTGCAGTCATTAGTCCTGTCATCTGCCCCAGCCATCTTCACTTATCCTTTTACCATCCTAGCTGTTGCTGACTGCTAAGCTTTTCAATTCTTGATGGGGAACTAGACAATGGGTCCAGGGAAGCTACAACCAGGGGTATATATGGGGTGGGGGTGTCAGTGGGGGTCCCTGGCAAGGAGGAGAGGTTGCAGAAAGAGAAGGCAAGGTAGTCCAGGGCCAGAACACAGAAGGCCATGAGTGCCCAGCTAGAACATGTCACTTTATGCCCGACACAATCAGGACAATAAATGGCTCACAAGCATAGGTGTGACCCAACCAGCTCTTACTGGCCACCGACATTTTTCTGGTGTCAAGATCATCCCAGAAAATGCTGTTAAAAGCAGCTCACACTGTGCTAATTCCTCCTCTCTGATGTTTCTACCTCTCAAAGGTGCATGGAGTTCCAGTGTGTCACTCGCAGATTCGTCAACCGCAGAAGACAGCTCCGGCGTGTTGGGCTGCTTTAATCTTTCCCTATAAATCAATCCTCTCTCCCCTTAATCATTGGGCTTGCTCCTCTCTGAACTCACTCCAATTTGTCTACATCTTGCTGGGACCGAGTTGTCTAAAAGTGAACACACCGTTCAAATGCGGTGAGCGCTCCCCGCAGACCCTCTCCGCCACCCAGAGAATTCGCACAGGGCTCTGGCAGCGAGCAGAGCCGAAAATGGCCCGTCTCCAGTTTCCAAAGGGGCCATTTCTTTCTGTTCCAGAGCAGACTGTTCGTTATTTTTAGTGTCTGATTGTCAGGCTGCAGCATTAGAGTTTGCGGTCGCATTACGTATTCCAGAAAGTCACATTGCTGGGGATGTGCGGCTGTATCGATAGATGAGTAATTGCTCTCTGTCATGTCCACTGTAAAACTGTGTCCTCCCCAGTGGCGAAAGGCAGAATGTGAGAGCTCCTACCTGCCCAGCCAGCTGCCTTACCTGTCTGCTCCCTACTGGATCAGTACACCTCCAACTTTTTGTCTCAGCGCCCTCTGCTGGCCGGATGCCCCCACGGAACAGTAAGTGGAAGCGAAAGGGGTCTAACCTCACCAGATAGCCCAGATTCCAGATTCCAGGCAAAGGAGACATTATCATCCCCATTTTAAAGACCAGATAACTGAGCCCCCAGAAAAGTGAGTATGTGGCTCATAGTCAGTAAGAGATCATGAATGGAAAAGAATAACAATAATCAGAATAACAACCCAAATGGGTATTTGCCTAGCACTTGAGATCTCCCAGAGCCAGGGACTGCAAATTTGAAAGGCAGACAGGCAATGGCAGTAAGTGCAGAGCTGGGTGTGACAGAGGAAGTGGGGGAGGCCTATGGCCAACCCCTCCTGCTTAGTCTAAAGGGGTCAGCAGTGGTGCAGGTCTGCCAGGCAACAATCAAGGCCAGTAATGTCAGAACTCCATTTTCAGGAGGCAGGCCGCATCTACACTTCAATGTGAAATTTTTCTAATTTTAAAGCCATGTGTGAGCCAAACAAATCATGTTTGAGGGTTCTCTCTAGTGGGCCCACCCCACCCCCAGCTTGTAACCCCTGGTTTCCACGGAGCTCTCTTATTTATTATCTCATTTAAGTTCCACGGAATCTTGTGATGTCGCGGCTGGCTTTATCCTCATTCTGGACAAAACAACTGAGGTTGAGGGAAGCTATGCAAATCTAATTAGTGTTGGAGCCTCAGACTTATGCTTCAAATAAAAGGTCCTTTCCACCAAACGACAGAGCCTTCTGTGGCTCTTTGGAGGAGCCCTCTCCTTTTCAACAAGAAATCTGAGGCACAGTTGAGGGCAGGGGCTCATGGCAGATTGCACCAGGTCAGCTGTCTCACGCCTGGTTCATTCAAGGCAGGGTGTTCTCTTTTATTCTGCAGCGAGTTTGTTCTCTAAAGACTCGGTCTATAGTCTGGGAGCCTCTGACCCATAATTAGAACATTCGCTTTGAGTGGCTTTCAAATAACAGAGCTGTGTGTGTGCTCAGCCATCCACATGGTCTCAACTGGAACCTATTATGATTCAAATCCAGAGATGGGAAACACTGAGATGCGTTAATAAGCAAGATCAAACTGTAGAACCGTTGGGGAAGGAGTAACTGGATTTGGCCTACAGACTTAGTTTAGCCCACACAAAACACTCAACAATAACAATGATAGTAATAATAATAATAATAATAATAATAATAATACTAACAACTACTGCCAAAATTTAACAATCATCAGGAGGTTTTACCTAAAAATCCAGATTCCTCTATTCTTCTGCAAAATCCAAAACTCTGCCACTTGGTTCTTTATTAATGCATGTCAAGATGAGCTTGAGCTGGGTCGCCCTCTTTCCATGGGGCAGGCACTTGGCAATTCTTCTCAGTCCCCACCCAGTTCTGTTGTCTTCCTGAGGCCAAATATCAGTAGCTATTTATCATTGTGTTTGCGTCATTCTTTTCATAAAGAAAATAAGATGTCTCCTGTAGTGATATATCTTAAACGTGAGAAAACAGACTGAGTATGCAAGAAAAATGGGAGAGAGCTTGTTTCTTTATGGAGGTGAAGAATATTATAACATATTTGTTCAATGAGGTAGTGTTACTTTCTGGGTCCGTGTTCAGCATCTGAACTTGCCACCCCATTGTAGCTACCTAACATAGTTTAACACAGGTTGGTGTAGTAATCTGGACTTCCTGATACAGACGTAATCAATCCGGTACAATGAATTGGCTGGTTCAAAACAAGACTGGCCAAAATGAGAACTGCAGCCTGCTGAGCCCCTGGCTCCATGGCAGGTGGCCATTTTCAACAAGAAAACAGTTATGGTAAAAGAAGTTTTTACTGTGCCCCTCCCTCTGAGTATTTCCATAGAGCGTTAGTTTCTCATTTCTCCATTGGCCCAAGACTTCCAGGTAAACATGTCTGTTTGCAATGCTGTGGATCCCTCCGCCCCACCCCCCACCAAAGCTGGTGTCCTTGTCCACCCATTGCTATGTGCCTCCCTTTAACTTTTGAACAGGAGAACATCCTTGAGCAGGTTAGCTGGCAACAAGAAATGAGATTGGTGGAGCTTAACACCCCAAAACAGAAAACAAGAGTTGCTGTGGCTTTTTTCTTCTATTGCTGAAAATGGAATGTTCATCCTCGTTCCTGCTTCATTTTGTGTTGGATTTGTAACTGAACCACAGTCAGCAAGCTAATCCCCCACTGCACTGATCAGATCATCATGGCTACTCACCCTTGAATTGACAAAGTTTGGGCTTGCAAATTGTGATCGTTGCCTCCACGTGGAGGGACTAGAATCCTAGAAGTTGAGTTTCTAAAGAAGACCTTATAATGTATCGGTCTTTGGCTGACAAACTCAAAAGCTTATCAAGACAGGTAACTTATGTGGGTGAAGCAAACCTAAAGAAGAACTCACAGTGATCAAAGAAGGCACCTACACTCAGCCCCAGCCAATTATATGCATGGAGAAATATATGTCCAGTATCACTAGATCTTCAAACTGGTTCCCCCAAAAGGCAACATCTGATGTTTCTGTAAAATCTTCTGATTTTTCAAGGTCAAGACTTCATTCATATTTTGTTTTTAAATACTCTGGACCAAACTAAATATGTATGCAATCCAGATTTGGCCCCTAATTACCAGGTACACACCTCTGATCTGATTCTAACTCTTCATTTTTGAAAAAGGGAACTGAGGATCCATTAAGTGATGCTCAAAAGATAGTTAGGGGAAGAGAACTGGCATTCACACCCACAGCACTTAGAAAGCTAAGGTGCAACTTGACTACGAGATAAGACAAAAAAATGGCCCCTCTCTAAAATGAAGAGCAGTGAGGTCTGTCTGCTTTTGCCTCACCATTACAGTTCATTCTCAGTGGAAGCCCTTACTTATCCCCATAGGCAGAATAACCCATCTTAGCTACTTTTCCATGAAGGAATACATTTTACACTCTTTTCTTTTTTTGTTGTTGTTGTTTTTTGTTTTTTGTTTTTTTGGAGGAAAGTCTTTTGCATAATAATACTAACAGGAAATAACTCTTAGGGGTCAGCAAATATTTTTAGAATGAACAAAATAAAGAATGAGTTAAATACACACCTATTATACACTTGTATATATAGGGGAGTGCCAAAAACATGTATACAAGTGGACACTTTGGTCAGCGTTGCTCAAGCAGGTAGTTTGCTGTCATCAGAAGTGTCTGGACACTGATGGTAACCACTCTGAGCACCTCTTGTAATTGCAGAAGTCCAACATGACTTGTATTCATCTTTCGTTATTGGTATATATTGAGTATTACAATTTTAATACAGTTTTTTCCTTTCTTAAAATGTGTATACATTTTTTTTTTGCCACACACCCACACATGCCTGAAGATGATGGTTTTAGAGTTTGAGCACTGCCGTCGGAGGAATTAGTCCCACATCTATTGAGAGGTCTCTGTTGATGAAAAACTCCTCAATAGGGTTACTGTTTAAGGGCCAGTTTGTTTCATTTTTTTCTCTATACTACATCACAGGTTAGCAGACTATAGCTCGTGGACCAGCTGTTTTCATAAATAAAATTGTATAGGAACATAGACACACCCTTTCATTAATGTATCATCTATGGCTGCTTTCATGCTGCAACAGCAGAGTTGAGCAGTTGTGACAGAAACAGAATGACCCACAGAGTCTGAAACATTTACTAACTGGTTCTTGACAGAAAAAGCTTGCTGACCACTGCCAGATATCATGGCTCCATTATGCACCCCCTGCCACACTGTGGGGCATAGTTAACATTTGTGTATGAAGGACTCGGGAAATGATATCAGGTATCAGGAATCAAAAACTCAAATGACTATGGAGGAAAAACTAAATACAGGCCAGGAGAGAATTGCTTTAAACTGGAATGCCTTTTCTGCGTGTCAGAGTGACAGCACCTGCTCAGCTCCTGAGAGTGTCACCCACTGAGAGTGGGAATACAGGTTCAGCGCTGCCAGATCTTCTGGCGTCTTAGGGACATCTATAAATCTGGATTTTCATGTGAAATCTCCATTTTTTAAGTGTTGGCAACAATACTTAAAAAAAAGAAACACTCCGTAGGTAGCTACAGGGGGCCACCTATGCGTGACATCTGTTTGTGGTCAGCAGGAAAGAGGATCTCTTCTTTCGCGTTTCTGACCAGGCTACAGAAAAATGGATGGATGCAGAACTGAGATCTTGTGACAGAGTAGGAATACGAAGGAATCTGATGGCCAAGGGCTCGTTACCAGGTCTTTTTTAAATGCCAGTACCTTCTGTGTTTGCCTTCAGACAACACCAAACCCCTAAATCACCGTCGTACACACACATAGAAACAGACTGAAAGGTTAAAAGTATACTCATAACCTCCTGCGTCTTCCCCCTCCTAAACGTGTTTGAGAGCAATATTGTTTCGTAAAAACAATATGACCCCATTTCTAAAGCAATATTCATGCTAAGCTAGTCAGCTGTTAAATATACCCAGCAGTTTGCATTACGATGAAGCTGAGCCAGAATTTCAATTATTTTCTGGACACATTTAAAATTATAATACTTTACTGGGTTAGTGTGATAGTTCATCCACATTACTCACAAACTATCGTATCAATCTCTTGCCACTGCTAATGCCTTACAGATCCGTGAAGTTAGGCGAAATCAGACACCGGACAGGGTAACAGCCTTCACGCTCATGTTAGGTTTTAAGGGGTACATGTCCTGGAGAGTATGGACGGCTAACACCCCAAAGCTAGCTTGTGCTGTCCATACCTGATACTTAGGCTAAAAGAAATAAGAAGGCAAAAGGGGCCACTCCTTTTCCTGTTTCCGGGAACATGGCTGACTCTCTGTAAGAACTTCCGGCAGTCCACTCCACCCCACCTCCCCACAGCTTGTACCTCTTCTACCAAATGACTTCTTAGAAGTCAGTCCCCAGGTACCCAGAGTTCTCATTGCTATTCTTTCCCCTTCTCTGGGACACTGCTGCCAGCAAGCTCTGAAAACTCAACATCCTTGCCATCCCCCTTCACTCAGCTTTCAGCAATGCACCTTGCTCCAGACCAGTAGTGCAAGCTAAGTTCTTCAAGAGCCAGTCCTCTTTTTTTTTTTTTTAAAGATTTTATTGGGGAATTGGGGGAGGGGAACAGTGCTGGGGAATTGGGGGAAGGGGAACAGACAAGTTGCTGTCGTTTTGTTCTTCAGTCTAGTTGTGGAGGACGTTGCTTCACTGGCCCAAGTTGGCACCATCATTGCGCTCTTCCCGGGTGAGGCAAATCGGTCACCGGCCATTGGACAGCCGCTCACGATGGCTCATGAAAGCACACGCCAGCTGCCGGCCAGCCCCACTGCAGCCTACACTGTCCCCGGCGACTCATGGCAGCCCAGCTCCAGGTTGAGCTGTTGTTCACCATCTTAGCTGTAGAGGGCAGTGTCACTGGCCCATGTGGGATCTTAACGGGGGGGGGGGGGGGCCCTGCTGCTCAGAGCTGGTGTCCCAAGCCAACTCTTAACCAACGTGCCACTCGGAAGAGCCGGTCCTCTTAATCAGCCAGAATCTATGAAAGACCACTGGCAGTCGCTTGAAAATGGATCTTCCTGAAAAAGGCACATCCTTCTGAGCCCCTTACAACCAACTGGACCTTTTTACGCCCTTCACAAAGTCCACAATACCACAGGCTAAATGGGTCTGAGTTCATTCTGACTGTGTGTCCAAAGAAAGGCTCTTCACTTTGCTCTGTGTTCTGAGGGACATGGTGTCACTTCAGAGCAGGAACTGTGGGAGCAGTCTCCCTTGGGCCCTCTCAGAATGCTAACCAGTATGCAGTGAGGTTTGCCAAGCAGCCCAAATAAGCAAGGCTGCCTGGAGACTTAGCCGCATGCAAACTTACAGAGCAAGATGAGATTCCAACCAGTAAATCCATTAGAAGACGGTTTGAAAAGATGTCTTACTTCTTCAGGTTGTCATCGCATTGACAAAGTGATGCATAGGGAAAGAAATGTATCTGCTTCTATGTAATGTTTTGCCCTTAATATCTGGAAGAGTTGCTCTTTCCAACGGAGAAGCCACTAGCCGCACCTGTGGCTACTTAAATGTAGATTTGAGTCCATTACAATGAAATAAAATGAAACATTTCTTCATTCAAACGAGCTGCGTTTTGAATGCTCAGTAGCTAAGTAAGGCTGGTGGCTACCACAGCGGACAGTTCAGACATCTGACATTTCTATCAATGCAGGAAGTTCTAATGAGCAGCAGTGATCTAGAGATTTCTGCTGGTCAAAAGCATCCTTATGGCTGCGTTAAATCTCTTTCTATTTGTCTATCGGGTATTATTACAGCGTATGGCAGGGTTTCCCTAAGTACGGTATGGGTACCACCGGTGGCATACAAGATAATTGTAACATGAATGAGCTTTTTTCTTTTCTTTTTACTTCTAAAAGTCATATAGTTATTTCAGAATGAATTTCAAAATACATGACAAGAATTCTGCTGAGTGCAAAAAGCCAGTCCCAAAAGCTTCCCTACTCCATTTATGTAACAGTCGTGTAATGACAAAATTATAGAGCTGGGAAGCAGATTGGGGTTTGCCCGTGGGGAGGTGGCTGTGGCTACAGAAAGGTTGCACAAGGGGTCCTTGGGACAAAACTTCTGTATTTCAATTATTGTGGAGGTCCCATGAATCTCTGCATGTGACAAAATTGCATGCACGTAAGTGTAGGTAAAACTGATGAAATCGGAATACGTTGGTGAATGGCACCAGTGTCAGTTCCTGGCGGTGGTAACACCCTCTAGTTATGCGTAACGTTGTTGGGGGTATTAGGTGCAGAGAACATGGAAACTCTCTGTGTTATTTTATAGAACTGAACATGACTCTGCAATTATCTCAAAAGAAAACATTTAAAAATATGTATTACCAGTACATCAAACCCAAACTATTGAAATATAATTTCCAAGGATGAAGCTAAAGGAACAAATGCTGGGGCAATCCGTTATTCAAAGAAAAGAAAAATGATCAGCAAAGAACAGTAAAGGGGATGTGAATATGAAAATGAGTTGTGAGGGTGGTACACGAGAGACGGAAGTTGGGAAAACTCTCACACTGTGAATATGAAGACAGGCTCTGGAATGAGAGTAAGCTGGGATGTAACCATGCTGACGAGCTGTGTGGCCTTGGACAAGTTACTTAACTTCTCTGAGCCTCAGCGTCCTCATCTGCAGAATGCAGATAATACCAGGACTGTTCTCGTGATGTCTTTTTGAAGCCGTGATGTGAGACTATATGTAAAATGCTAGTATGTCCTCCAGATCACACGAAAAACTTAATAAATGGCTGTTATCCCTGGATATGTGTACCTTGTTCCAAAAGAATTGGAGGTGGCTAGTTATTCATGGTTTGCTTAAATCAGGCTCGGCAAACTTTCTCTGTGAAGGGCCAGAGGGTAAATATTTTTGGCTCTGCCAGCTGCACGTCTTCGGTCGTAACTACTCAGCTCTGCCCCTGTAACTCAGAGGCGGCCGTAAGGAAGCGAATAGGCATGGCTGTGTTCTAACGTCATTTTATTTACAAAACAAGGCGGCAGGCCAAATGTGGCCCATGGACCATAGATTGCCAATCCCCGGTTACATCATCTGTTATTGAGCTGTGAGGGGAGTGAGAGGCTATTGAAGGCACAGCCACTCTTCCGCCTTTTCCCCCTCACTCACCTCCTCCCATGCTTAGGGACACTCCATTACTAAGCCAACCAGAGGTCAAGTCAAAATACACTTGCTAATTGTCCTGCCGTGTGTACTTCTATTGATGGGAGCCCATCACAGATCCCCGGGGTCTTGTACATAGTAGGCTCTCAATAAATATTGAGTGATTGATTGATTGACCCATTAACAAAGAGCGCTGAGTCCTGACAAAGGTTAACGGAGATTGGAGAGCCAGTGCTCCCCAGGTGACTTCCCCCGAAATACAGAGGGATGCTGGTCAGCCTTCACATTGATGTAACACAGCCCAGACTGCAAAGCATTTTATTAGTTATTATGTCATTTAATCACTCAAGTCTCACCACGCCACTACAGGGCGTATGTATAGCTTTGTTTTGTAGCTAAGGAACTGAAACTCAGAGAAACCAAGTAGTTTTCCTAAAATTGTACAGCTTATTAATTGATAGAACTGAGATTTGACCCCATTATCCCAATTCCCAATTGTCAGTCTCTTTCCATGATGTCACGAGTGCTGCCAAAGACATTTTTAGCACGTGGAAAAGTGGCTGGGTTATTAAAAGTGGCTTGCAGTATTACGACGCCAGTAATACTGCAACTCAAACTCTCACTTGTAAAAGACGGAGAGGAAATAGGTTTAAATACACACAAGTTTATGTTATTTGGAATGTAAGTGAAAAATTCCATTACAGAAGTATTTATGATATAATCCCATTTGTAGCAAAGTATACGTAATAATGTAATATAATACCTAATAAAGAATATATATGACAGCAAGACTAAATATGCATTTACATGACACAGTGTATATGTCCACATACACACATATAGTCTTGAAGAGGTTGCAAACTGGAAGCTTGAAATATTGTAGATGGCTCACAGGCTAGATTTGACATCCCAACTTACTTTGGTTGGCTTACAAAGTGTTAATAAAAAATGTTAATGCGTTGCCATCAGATAAGGCGAGTGCTCTTCAGTTTATTACAGGGCCCATCACTCCTAAATGGCTTTCCAGTTCTACCCATCTGAGATTCAAACAACCTGGGTGTTTTTCCTTAAACTGGGAGTGACTTCCTCCTGGAGATGCATTAGGGAGGGGGCAGCGTGCTCCGCGTTCTCCCTCCCAGACAGCCAAGCGTGGCCGTGGCTGTGGCCGGGGAAGGCTGCACCATCAGAGCGTCTCCTCTGACCGCCCTCCTACCTCCTCCCTCCATGGCCAACCACCTATCTCCCTACTTCACTTGGGTCTTGAAATATCCCACATTGTCCCTCCAGCTCAGTCTTTCTGACTATTCTTCCTGACTTGCTGGCTCAGAAGAAAAAATAAATTTCTTCTAACCAGCTGACATCCCCATCTGCTTTGGCATGCTTACCACTCAATCTCCCTCTCTCTCTCTGTCTCTCTCTCTCTCTCCCTCCCCCCCTCCCCACTTAACTTCATTTATATAACCTGCACTAGTTCCCTCTCCCTGCACATAGGATTACACATCTTCCTTCAAAAGCAAATAAACCAACCAACAAATAACTGGTCCTGGCTGAGACGCCCCTCCTGCAGCTACCTGCTCCAGGTGCCTGGCTGCCTTTCCCTTAGCTTTGAACTTCAAACCGCCCCAAAGTGAGTGAGTTGTGTTCTCCTCCCTTCCTCCTCCAAGTCATCTTTTACTTCCTTGCAGATGAGAGACAAGTGGTGTTTGCACTGCAGGGGCTCTCCCCCCCACCCCTCTCTCTCTCTTTCTCTCCCTCTCCCTCACCCTCTCCCTTTCTCCCCCTCCTTCTCTCCTTCCCTCTCCCCCTCCTTCCCTCCTTCTCTCTCTCCCTCTCTCCCTCTCTCCCTCTCTCCCTCTCTCCTACCTTAGCTACAACTAAGCCTTGTGGCCATGAGAGCTTTGGTGACAGGCCCAGGGTTTGGGTCTCAGATTCGCCATAGCCATATGCTGACAATGATCTTGAGCAAAATCCCCTGATCTGTAAAAAGAACACAACATTTTTCCTTCCAGAGTTGTCGTAGAGGTAAAATGAGATATTGTATGCAGAGCACCTCTCACATGCTATGTGCTCAGTCAATAGCGGCTGTTGTTATTACCAAATGTATGTATATATATGGATAATATGTATATACATAATCTCTCCTTTAATTAGAATAGTCTGTGGTCAGTAACCATGTCAAATCCTCACTGCCTTTTCCGAAGGACTTAGCCTTGTAAGTTTCACTTTGAAGCTCTTTAATACCCATGTGTGAAACCAGGAGACGGTTGAGGAGTTAGGACATCACATTAATAAGGCTCCCGTTATCTTAATAAAGCTCGGGTGTTCAGATGGCTTATTTAGAGCAGGGTTTCTCAGCCTCCACGGTACTTCCATCTTTACTGCGGGCTGTGCTGGGCATCGTAGGGTGTTTGGCAGCACCCCTGGTCTCTACCCACCAGGTGCCAGCAGCATCCCACCATTCCCACCCCGCCCAGTGAGAGAGAGAGAAACGTCCCCAGATATGGCCAGATGTCCCCAGGGAGGCGAAATCGCCCTGTGGAGAACCACTGCGGTAGACGGTAGACGCTGCTGAAAACTCCTCCTCCTAATGTGAAATGTAAATAAATAGCAAGGTCATTGTTGAGGGAGTTCGAGCTCTAAGGGACAGAAAAGCCAGGTGAGGTTTTGTGGTCACAGAAATATCAGTTTCAAAAATGCAATTTGCTTTCATATGCAGGATTTTTTTCACCCTGACAAAGGACTTTAGGGGAGAAAATGCTGATCTCACACGGGCTTATTGAACAGAATTTTGCAAGCTCGTGGTCTATCTCTGTAAATCTTCCAAAAGAGAAAGAAAGCCAGTCGCTCAGCGTCCTAAGTCTCAGCAGATAATAATATATGTATGAAAGCCAGGGTAAACCACGGATTCCTAGGTAATACTTCAAAGTTATTTTTTAACATCAAAACAAACAAGGGTCAGTTGTTCTCCCTTGCAGCCTCTGTCTATTTGTAATTATGTTTTATATAAACACACTTTGTGACTGGCAAAGACTTCACGGGTGCACAATGGCAAGCGTTCTTCAAAACTGTCTTTAATTATTCATTTGCCTGGGCTATATTTTATGTTTCTTTTTCATAAATGTTAATCTTTATTATTGCCATACTAAGAGGGGGAAACACACACACACACACACACACACACACACACACACACAGAGTAATACCTGTTATTAAATGACCTATCAGAGTGACATGGATAAATGTGGGGAGCAATTTAATTGTTTTCTATCTGCAGTTTTATACAGTTTCTATCAAACTGAAGGGTAATTTTTTTTTAGGAGCTGCTTATTTTAAATGTACAAAACCCTTGTGTGTAATTCCATTAGCTGCCCTACAGCATTGCAATCTACAGTTTCCCTGAGGCTGTTGTGAAATATTGATGAAATCCTTGCTTTTGTGGCTTCCTCTGATACACTAAACATTTGTCTGATGTTAGTTGAACTTGAATGGATCTGTTCAGAGCTATATTAGTAGTGACTTCAAAGGGAGTAAGGCTGTTACAGTATTTTTTCCTCATTTTTCTTTCTTTCTTCCACTTTTTTTCCTTTTTTTTTTTTAACAAACTGAAGTTTCAAAGCTTTGCTTTGGTATACTTTATGAAAACAAAGTTCATATCAAATGGTTCCAAGTACCTTAGCCGATTGCTGATCTTAATAATTCTAAATGGTGGTGTGTGTGTGTCTGATCAGTTGCTTGTATCACTTTAGATATTTAGATATAGAGGTGGACAACCCCCTCCCCCACAGTGCGTACACACACACACACAGAGAGAAAAGGGGAGGAGGGTATAAAACAATAAACCTGGTTTTGTGAAGTTTAACTCAGAATTCTGAGCCTCTGGAAGTCTACCACTTAGGAGCGCCCGCCCAGCATCAATGAAAGGGCACCATGAATGAGAAGAAATCATCTGTAATTGACTTTTTCCAGCTAACGCCGTATGCATTGAACTTCACAAAATTCAGGGCTAGAGCTCATATTTATCCTTGTGTTTTCTGGTCAGGTTGTGAATTATAACTGCCAAGGTTTAGTATTTTTTGAAATGATGTAATAATCTTTTAGGACCTGTGAGCAGTAAAATTGTCTCTCAGGCAGGATTTCTCAACTGTGGGCATTGTAAGCCTAGGATTTCTTTGTCGTGGGGGCGTCCTGCGCATTGTAGGCTGTTTTGCAGCATCTCTGGCCTCTGCTGGATGCCAGTGGTCACCCCTCCCCAGCTGTGACAACTGAAATGTCTCCAGACATGTCCCATGGGGGGACAAGATTGCCCCCCACTCCTCCTGATCAAGGACAAGAGCTCTGAAGATGTGCAGTTCGCCTCCACGAGGATAGAAAGGGTGCCGATCGGTCTCGTTCCATAGGCAACATGACACCGGGAACCTTTCCGGACGGGTGTCTCACAGGATCACTCTTCGGACTGATTTTCGAAAGCGTGTTTGACCCCACTCGGGAGTCCAGGTACTGTTTGCACCGCCTCTGTTAGAGTTCCCCTCTGGAAACAGGAAGCAGGGTGTCCACTATGGAAATGAAAACCTCCGAAAACCAACTGGAGGGCTGGGCGGTGTTTGTTTGGGGAGCATCAGTTGTCTAGAAAAGCTTGGTAAATCATAATGAACAATCCCCACAGTGACTTCAATCAGTGTCCCCCTACCCCACAGAGGCACAGCTGATGCAGTAAATCCCCTTTGCCCCGGATCACTCAGCACAGCTTTGCGAACAGAAACTGCAGTGACACTGCCTCGCCATTGGCTCCATGCTTCAAACTAGCAAAAGCGGCAATATGTTTCTATATCCACAGCTGACCCATTGCTGTAACTCATTCAAACACGGATGATTTATCGTACACCTAATAGATCACCTGTGAGGTTATGTTGAATTAGCTGAAGGTGGTCTTTCCTGCAAAGTCTAACCTCTGTGAGGCTGGGACACATAGATCTCTGCTGCCCAAAGCACACACTAGGTGCTCAGCTTTTCAATAATTCTTTCATTAGGGGGCTAGAAGTAGCTTCACCCCCATCACCCTTCCTCCTTGGGCGCACCGCTCTCTTCCCTTTCAACCTGGCAACCTGGAAGCAAACAAAGGAAGTGGGAACAACAGGATAGAGACAGAAAAACAGAAAGAAGCCCAGGCTCTCTTGTTCTGTCCCTGACCTGTCCCAGGGTCAGCCCTCAAACAATTAACATTGTTCACTCATTCACTTCTTTCATATGTTTATTTATGGACGCTGCCTCCCCATGCTGTGCGAAAAGTGGACACAAGCAAACCCCACACTCCATATAACCGCTACGGCAAAAAGAAATTAATTGGATAGACAACTCAGAGTTGTGATCGGCTCGCTTCCCCTGAAGTAGGTCCCTGGGTTTATGATTTGAGGAGTTATGACTTTATTGCTCCTCTTCCCTCTGACCTCCCCCACAATCTCTGACCATGCACATCTGCAAAGCGGCCCCCGAGTGCCGGCTGTGTCTACACAGGGCACAGATCTGAGTGGGTCCCACGGTCACAGCTGGAAGGAGACACCTGCCTCCCTGGTGGGGTGGGGGGCACAGAGAACAGGAATGGTGCACCCACCCCTCAGGGAGTCCAGCAGAATGGAGACCCGGGGCTCTGTCCTCTGTAAACAGGCGGAAGGGAGAGGGAAATCAATGTTGGCCAAATGAAAAAGAACAAAATCAATAAAAGAAAAGAAAAACTATTTTCAAGTTCCTACGAACTGTCGTGGAGATGAAAATTAAATTAGCCATAGAGAGTCAAGGTAAAAAGTGGCTTTAGAAGTCCTCAACCCCACGTCTCCCTCCAGCATGGAGAAGCTGCATGTTCTGTCGGCTTTGCGTTGAGAGAAGGAAAAGGTATTTGTCACAGCAGCAGTAGCTTCACAGTGTCCCCATTGTCAGGATCTAGAGCTGAAGATGCTTATTTTCTGCAAGTGCCTTCAGCCCCAGACATGTCTGCAGTCTATTTATGTTTGGCTAAAACAAACGGAATAAACAGTTGAGAGGATATCATTCATATCATGACAGGAGGGAGAATATAGGGCATTCTTGACATCCTGCATAGACAAATCATTGAGTGTCTTTCTAACTAGCTGCACTTGTAAATCAATCCATGTCCCTCCTCAGAAAGCATCTGCAGTAAAGTGATTTGACTTCGGCTGGCAATAGATGAATTGGATTATTGAAGAGCTGTTCTTTTTGGCTTACCTACAAAGTCAACACTAGTATGTTGAGGTGGTCACACCAAGAGGTGGCCCTAGAAGCCACTAAACCCATGCCTTTAAGAGTATTAAGGCACTGGGAGTAGGGACAGGGTGAGGGGAGGGGGGAATGCCTAGGATAGCAGAGACAGACTACATGGTAGGATGGGCCATCAGTGGGAGAGTCATGACCTTGACAATGATCTTGACCCTTATCCCTAGTCATTCAGCACATATTTATTGAGCACCTATTTTTGCTTGGTATCAGTTGCTTTGCCTGATCTTTAAGAAATTTTCCAACCTGTAAGGGAAAGACTGCTCAGCGTATGGCATCCTTCCCCGCTATCGTCATTATCAATCCCTACTAGAAGATGTAGAGAAGCACACACTCTTTGTACGGCCCGGGAAGCATTACAATCTAAAGTTCTACAGAATGTCTCTCAGCTCTTTTCTCGTGTGCAGTGAGTCCCTGAGAATTGGGACTAGAGGCCAAACAAAAAAAATAATTATTGATCCCATGCTGATACTGATCACTGCCTTTAAGAAGATTGTCTGGGAACTCTCACATTTTAGTCATCTAACAGCCATTGAGCCTACCATCTTCCACACCACAGGAAAGCGGGGGCACCTGGACTGCCAAGACTGAGCTCCAAGCAGCTTATACTCAGGGGGAAGGATGGAATAATAATTGTAACAAAGACCCCATTTCCAGTTGAGGTTGATTTTACCTAACCAGAAGACTCCACTATTGAACACTTCTGCAAACACTTAAATATGGAGCGGGACGTCCATATCATTGAGCATTGTTTTAAATACTGATTTAGCCAGATACTCTGTATAATAATAATAATAGCACAATACTTTACGGAGCACTTTCTGTGTGCCAAGCACTGTGCAAAGCACTTTTGCCTCTTAAAGCCATTCAACAATTACTGTATTTCATTAGCCATTCAGTGAACTTCGCGACTTATAATGGAGGTGCTAAAACATGTATACACATGACTTGTATTCATCTTTTGTTATCGGTATATATTGAATATTACAATTTTAATACAGTGTTTTCCTTTCTTAAAATGTGTATACATTTTTTTTTGGCACTCCCTGTATTTTGTGCCACTAAGAAAGAAAAAAAAATGCTTGTAATTAAACTGTGGCACACTGCTCTCTTCCTATGACTTCGAATTTCTATTTAATACTCACTGAAAGACTCTTTTAGACTTATTTTTAAAAAGATATTTATAATATAACACTCTTCTGTTTATATAAAAAGGGGAAGATAAGTAAAACAAATTGGTTACAGCATTCCTGAAATAGCCTGGTGGCGGCCATTTTTAAGATGCACCCTGATTTCTGAGATGCTAAAATATAAAAGAAAGATCTTAGAATCAATGAAATGCTATTTGGAAGGCATGTATGTTATGTTCCAAGCTCCCTGGAAACAAGCTGAAGGTACAGCCATGCACAAGACAGAGTCTCAACCCTCATGGAGTCTAGATGGCAGGGCCCAGAATTTAACAATTACACTTATAATTGGGATCCACAGAGGAAAATCCCATGAGACTGGATAAGAAGGGAGCCTTAGCACTTTAGGGGGGCAGAAAAGATCCTCCACTGAAAAGTTGAGTAGGAGGGAGGAAACGAATTAAAGAAAGAGAATGGTAGCATTTTCTCATCCTCTCTCAGCAGCCATCTTGACTTGGTGTTCTAATTATCCCCGTTTTACAGATGAGCAGACTGAGACTTGGAATGCTTAAGTAACTTGCCTAAGAACACATGGCCAGTAGATATTAGAGCTGGCATCTTCCTTCTCTCACTCAATAAACTGACCTACTTATTTTAAAGGGCAGGTGCAATTCTTGCCACTTTACAGAGAGAAAGAGGGTGAGGAAGGGCTTCCAGTCAGAGAGAGACTCTTCAGGGTAAACCCAGAAATCAAATAGTTTCAGTGCTGACAAAGAAAGAAGAGTTTACATCACAGCATCTCTGTGTCCTGGGACCAGGAATAGCAGTATCATAGGAGCAGAGAGAGATGCTTTGGAATTTTTTTCCAAGCAATTAAGAAGTTTTTAAATGCCTGGCTTAAGTAAATTTAGGAAATCTGTTCAATAACCCTGGCTGTGTATCATTTATAACCCAGGGCCTGTGTGGTTATAGGCCCAACCTAGCTGAAAGGATGGGCCCATTAAGTTGTTTTTCTTTTTTTTTTTTTTTCGATTAACAAGCCTCTCTAACTTTACAGTAGGTATTTCTGTGTTTCTGCTTTTGAATTTATTCCTAGATATAGAACCAGGCTGGGTTTTTAAAAGGCTAACATACTGAGCAAATGTTGGACGTCTGGGAAGCGAGACTAGTTTCTGGGAACCACTGTTTATCAGTAAAATGTAGGTGCAAACCCATAGCACCTCAGAAAGGTTTTGGTGAATGGATAAGTTTTGCCCACTTTATAGAGTTAAAAATGTACAGGTTTCTTTAACTATCCATTAATAGATTCAGTGAACATTTATTGAACACCTACTGTGTGCTATGCACTGCTCTAGCTGCTTACACTACATCACTTACACTTTCGGAGCCACCGAAAGATCCCTCATCCTGTGGAGCATACAGACTAACAAAGAAAGATCACTGTAAACAACAGGCATCATAAAGTTGATGCTAAACTAAGTTAGAAAGTGGTAAGTGCTGTGGGAAAAGGTGGTAAGAGCAGGGAAGAATCAACAGTCCTGAGAGAGTGGGGAGACCAGCTGCAATTTGAAATGGGGTGATCAGAGCAAGCTCCATTAGGAAATAATATTTAAGCCAAGGCATGAAGGAGGCTGAGGAAAAGCACCCAGAGCACAGCCAGGGCAGAGGCCTCAGATGGGGCCATCAGGGTTGTTAGAGGAGCAGCAGAAAGGCCAGATGGCTGGAGCAGAAAGCCTAGGAAGAGAGGGATAGGAGAGAGAGTTAGAGCTACGGTGCCTAGAAAAAGCTGAGGGCCATGGTGAGAATGTTGGCTTTTTCTATTGAGTGAGATGGATTTCCCTTAGGGGAGTGGAAAGTGGGTGATGAGCAGGAAAGGGATGTGATCTGACCTCTCTCTCATTCTGCTGCTGAGAATGTGAACAGTTGACTGTAGGTAGTAACGGTGGAGTCAATTCGTGGAGGAATCAGGGTGTCGTGAGGCGACAGGAGACTGCGGCCATTTGTCACTTTCCATCCCCTAGGACCACGGTTCCTAACCTACCGTCTCATTGCAGAACTGTGACACGGAAGATCCAGGGGCCTGGGGTCTGTGGGCTTCGTTTCACTTCCTGCCCCTGGCGGCTTCCACCTGAGAACCCCTTATATGTCTCCTACTAGCCTCACATTCCTCACCTCTAGGATGGAGGTTAACATGCCTGCCTCGCAGGATCATTTCCAAAAGAAAACGTGTGCCACATACTTTGCACTACGCCAGGCACACAGTAGGCACTTGAGGAAGTTAGCGGGAGGCTCTTCTTTCATTCATATCTACTAAGAACAGGCAATTCCATACAATGCTAATTCCATAGCCTGGACGGTTTTTAGATTTACCATCTATATTTTAAGTTGGTTTGCTTGAGTAATTAGCTCAACATGAAGATTTTATTGGTGAGGCGCCCAGGATTTTAGCAACTGAGTTAGTTGAACATGAAAGGTCTTTAAGGATGAAAGATAAAATAAAGTCTGTTCTGTTACAACTCATATCTCTGTAAAGCAGATTAGCTCATTCCTGATTGGTAAATCAGTCAATGGTATGAATATAATGAGGACGTCACATGGATTCACATGTGATTTTTTTTTCCCCCAGCACGTTACAGTTTTGCACCTCAGAGTAACAGCAGCCAAGTATGGAGTTCATCAGCATAGATGAATGTAAGAAGCCAGTCAGTTCGTAGAAGGCCCATCGACTTACTGTCCATTCTCTCAGCTCAGATGGTTGGCCTTGGAATTCTTATTGTCACCACTCCCTGATCTTTAAATTTTGACCCGTCTGTAACCCCACAATTTCACTATCCCCTTAAGCTCCTTTCTACCCAACTACCATCACTTCTTTATCTACATGGTAAAGTCCTTTATGTGCTGTAGCATTCCTCTGTTTTTAATGACTGGAACGAGTGGTTTTCACTGGACCCGTGTTTTTGTTCCATTTGCTCTTGTTCTGTTATGCTCTGGACTTCTGTTTGCTTAGTTTTGACGTGGTCTACCCTAACCGAATGTTCCCTATAAGTACTATGACTTAAATGCAAAGGTTTGGCACAATGCGGGATTGTGTGAGGAACATATATAGCATTATAGCAGGCACACGCTTGCACCAAGCACACCAGAACAAAGCAGGGCATGGTTGAAAATGGATGTGGCCATGAGTATGGACTAGAATACACAGCCATGAGAGGGCACTGGGCCTGGAGCCTCATGAGCTCACCTCAAAGCCACACACAGTCTACCAATACCTGGGTGGGTGACCTTAGGAAGGTGTTTAACCTCTCGAAGCCTAAGATTCCTCCATCTTTAAAAATGGAGCTAATAATATCACCCCGCTATTGGAGCATTGGGAGGCTAAGATAAAACCACACGTGGGAAGCACTTACGAAGGGGTAGCTTTTAGAATATTGCACACATCGTAGCTGTGCATAAGCAAACAGGGCTCTAACAAAGTGGTTTAGAGTAAGTCATTGTACAGCGAAATGAGGTCCGATGGAGGTCTCCGAATCAACGCCTCTAATTGATTTCAGTAGAGCTGTTTTCGTGTGTTTGGAGCCCAGCTAAACACGGAGTCACACACACAGCCGAGGGATGGGGCGAACCCTCCAGACCAAATGGAGAAGAAAAAACTTACAGTCTGGCCTTGAACTCCCTGCAGCTGGGTGATTGGCTCCAACCCAATTCAAGATGATATTGAGCACACAGTGTGTGCGTGTGCACATGTGTGTGTGTGTGTGTGTGTGTGTGTGTGTGTGTATGTTTGGGCTCCTTTTGTCTACACGTGAGAAACAGAGCTGAGGAGGAGAACATGCTCCCACGGCTGGGAGAGATGAGATCATTTGTAAGTGGCTTGTTAAGGCGCACATCATTTTCCTGATCAGCGGTAGCGAGGCTGCGTCTTTAGGAGCTGGTGTGATTCATCATGTTATTATATATTTAGGGGCTTTCTGCAAATGCTGTTATTTACTCAACTGACTGTGGATCTAGACTACTTAAGGCAGATTTTTGACCCAGTAGACTGTACCAGCCCCATCTATTGTCTCAATGAGCATGTGGGGACTCTTAAATATGCAGATTAGTGACACAACAGACTACCAGCGCTGGAAACACGCTCTAGCAGGGTACAGTCAAGTCATTCGGGGATGATATGTTTCTGAAAGCGTTTTTAAGGCGGACCCATACATGTAGCAAAGCCCTATGGAGAAACGTGCATCTGGGTGGAGGGGACTCGGGCTTTGGAGGGAAATCGTTGGTGTCTAGAAATCGGGGACTCTCATTAGCACTGCTCAATGGTTGGCCCATTTGTCTATGAAATTTTAAACTACCCTCTATTGAATGCCACGCAATGCCACCAAGAACTTAAGCTTGTTTTATTGAAACCTGCAAAGAGGCCATTCTGTTAGTACAATTTCAGTCTTTGATTGAAAGTGTGTATTGAGCACCATCTATTAAATAGTGAGGGCTTTCTTTGCCAGCAACAAATTTAATCTCTGGCTAACATGAGTCAAAACAAGGAGTTTGTTGAAAGGAGTATGGAGTAGTTCACCACAAGAAAAGGAACCAGTGAGCCTCTGAGAGCCCAGGAGGCAGAATCGAAGGGTGATGTTTTTGTGATGCTATTGTCAATATGGGTCCATTCCAACAGTTTTCCATCCTTGAATCATGGGATCAGAATTCACATCCCGTGGAGCAAGAGCCTGACTGGCCAAGCTGGGTTCATATGCCCACACACGAAACAAACAAACAAACCAACAAACAAAACTGTCAAAGAGAGAAAGAAAAGAGAGAAAGAGGAGAATTTTCTCCTGTTTTTGTTTTACCTCTTTGCTCTTTAGACAAAACACTAGCTATTTAAAGCACACGTGTTAGCTGGCTTGTTCTTGTTAGCAAATAGCCCAGATGCACTGGAGTCTCATTAAATGAGTCCCCCAAAGACCAGACTCTGTCCTGCTGACTCCTTCCCAATGCACCTGGAAGGGAGCAGGTTTTCACAGCCTGGATCTGACCATGTTATTCTTACGTCAGTCCCAAATCAATCTTATGCCTTCAAAATGAAAATCAGCTACACGACCTCCTTTAACAAGAGGGGAGATGATGTCAATGATCAACTCACCCAAACTACAAAAGTGGAGTGGACAATCAGCGATGGGGAATGCACTCCCACCAAAATGGCCTGCAATGGGAAATGGGTGATGTTCTGATCACAGCAGACAGTAGCCACCTCAAGACCTCTGCTTGGCACTGAGGATGAAGCAATGAACAAGACCGATAAACCCCTGTACTCACGAGGCTCAGGTTAAAATTGGAGAGGAAGACTTCCAATGCAGGGTCTTTCAGGCTTGGCACGATTGACATATGGGGTGCACCATTCTGTGATGAGGGCTATCCTGTACATTGTAAGATGTTTAGCAGCATCCCTGACCTCTACCCACTAGAGGTCAATAGCATCACCACCCCCACCTCCCCACTTTGACAACCAAAATGTTTCCAGACATTGCTGTATGTCTCCAGGGGACAAAATCATCCCCAGCTGAATCATCAAGAATGTGTTTGGTATCTACTGGGAGGAGAGGTGGGAGCCCACGTATGTCTGTAACTCAGTGTGCACTTGGGGCTGGGACCCTCCTGGGGTAAAAGTTTCTGCTGTTCTATTTAAGCAAGATTTTGAAGTGCTGACTATATGCAAGACCCTGTGGAAAGTCACAAAATACAAAGCAGGTGGGGAGAGAGAGCAGAGCACTTATGGAGGTGTCCTTACTGTACCCAAAAACCCTGGTGCTGGGCACATGAAGATAAACACCAATAGCTTCCTTGCTCTTAAAAAGCTTAGCATCTGGGAGGTGAGATCAGAATCGCAATTTGATTTATCCAGGAGTAGATATGGGTAAAGTGCTATGGATCACAGAGAAAGGGAGACTTTATTTGGGAGGGCTTGGAGAAGGCCTTAGGGAGGAGATGGCCTATAAAATGGGCTCAGCATTTGCAATAGCCCGTGCGTAAATAACAATGAATTAGGTGCTTGCCTGGCAACACCAATCCCAAATTCTACAGTATTGCTCTTCTTATCATGGATAATTATTGGACAGACTAGCAAAAGAAGATTACCTTATACTCTGTCAAACAAAAAAGAATATTGTACTATTCTTCCATCGTAATTGTTAGGAGCTAAAGCATGTAAATACCAAGGAAGGGAACAATGCATCTCATACAAAGTACATAGCAAAGCTATATGCAAGTATTGATAATAGTGTATTTCATTTGCAAAGTAGCAACTATACAAAACTATGGAATATACATAGACTCATAGACAAATCATGACACTCCCAGTTGCACGCAACCTACCCCAAACTATCGTGAGAAGAAAAGGAGATTATTTGCCCATGAAATTTCAAAGTACAAAGACAGTCGGTCTTCAGGTGGAGTTGGATCAAGGTTCTCGCGCCAATTAGCTGCAGTTTTCTTGGCTCTGTGCTCTTGTGTGTGTCAGCGTAGTCTTTGGGCTGCCTTCCCTCATGCTTGTGTACTGGCTTCCAGCCATTCGTGAGATTATGTACTCATGGAAGAAAAGAGGAAAAGCGAAACGTAGAGACCCTTATGTTCTTCACCATCAAATCAGGCTGAGAATGACAGGCACCTGTTGTCTTAGGTTGGGCCTGAATCACCTAAGCAAGCCACCATTGCAAGGTGATTGGCTTAGATAAGTTGGGGGGCCACACACATACGTGGGTAGTGCCAACCCCACCCACACTTAATAGGCTGAGAAACAAGTGCATGGCCCGCTACGACGTATCCTGGGACACTCATGGTCTGTTCAGTATTACTCAAGAATTAGCGAATTTCATTTTTAAATGTTTTTAAGTAACAAAAAATTGACAAGACCTGGAAAGGCCACCAATGTCTTTTTTGAAATGTCATCTTTAGCTATAACTGCTAATTCCCTTTATATCTCCTAAGCATCATTCAAAGATGTTAGAGGCTACATATGAGAAGATGCTTTTCTGATAATTCCACCCTTGCCAAACCACCCTCCTCCAAGTCAGAAAGCTTTGGTTCTTTTTTCTTTGTCAGCCCTCCAGGAAAAGAAAAACGTATTTTATCCCCAAAAGCAAATTAACTAACCAATTAGCTGAACACTGCCTTTCTTGTTAAGAAAAAGATATAGACATAGATTATTATTATTTAGGAGAATTCAGCTTTCACAAAAGTGGTTTGGGAGCTGGCTGAGAACTAACAGATTTTAAAAAGCAGGGGGAAATACGTAAAACAGAGAAAAGGGCCAGAAAGAATATCAGTGACAAGAGAGTGGATGTATTATGAGCCGCCTATTGGTGATCACTGTTGGAGGGTGTGAGGTTAGATCACCAAATAGTCAGTCCTCCTCACCCCCCGTCGTCTCTTAGGAGAATAGCCAATTTGGTACGCTTTGGGGGTGCTGATATAGTGACCTCAAGACTTTTCCTATTTACCCATCTCCTTTTATAGGTAGGGCCAGGGAAAACATGGCAGGTCTTGAAAAGACCATTCTTAAACTAGCCATAACCTAAAGTCAAAGGGTCCAAAACCCTGGAGAACTTTCCATTAGACTATTCAAACCATCAATTCCAGAAGATCGAAGACCTCTCTCTATAGCTCCCAGAATTTGGGCCGTTTCCAAGAACTGCTTCAGCCAACTGTCCGGTGTGGGTTTGGCCTCAGCTCAGGCTTGCTGCTTTATATAAGTTGCCTCATTGAAACGCTAACCTAGTTAATTAAGCACTGAAATAGGTCAGGACTCATTTGAGTTACAGGGAGTTCCTTAGAAATGCTAATCCCTTTCATCAGTAACTTGTTTGTTTGTTTGTTTGTTTGTTTGTTTGTTTCTTGTAGGATAAAAACCACTCAACCTGATAAGGGGATTTAAATAAATCCAGAAGGAATTGATTGAGAATCATGCTAGGAGCCTGATGGATTTTTTTTTCTACAATGCTTGAAAAAGTAATTATTAAAAATCCTGAGCAGCTCAGCCCCCTAATGTTACTCTTCCTGACCAGATCTTTGTGATACTGATGATAAGGACACATATCAAGGGCTTATTACGACCAGGGATTCTGAGTTCTTCCCCTTACCGCCATCCTCCCAGTCATCTTTGAGGCAAGAACATCCTCATCTCCAGTTAATGGAGGAAGAGACGGACACCCACAGAGGCTGTTAGTTTGCGCGAGATGACAATGAAAATCATGGCCGAGGTGGGCTTTGAACCCAGGCAGGAATGCCCCAGACCTTCTGCTTGTCCGCTGCAGATTATAACACTGGTCAGAGTGGTGCATGTGCTTTCTTGTCTAGTGTTCCTTTAATAATAGAGCATCCTCCTCTGTGCAGCCCCCTGCTTCACTGATAACTAGAGATAGGGCGAGGGTCACCTTTCCTTAGCACCAGTTCCCCAAGCTGCGGCTGACCTTGACTTTGCAGCATTTCTCAACTATTGACATTTGGGGGTCAATGATTCTTTGTTGTGGGGGGCTGTCCTGTGCACTGTAGGGTGTTTAGCAGCACCCCTAGCCTCTCTACCCACTAGATGCCAGTAGCACCTCTTCTCCAGTCGTAAGAAGCCAAAGAGGTCTCCAGAAGTGGTCACATCTTCCCTGGGGAGCACATTCACTCCTTCTTGGGAATGACTGGGTTAGAGCAGGAGGTGGCCCAGCTGGCTCCTGGGGCCACATGTTCTTCTGTAGAAACCAGCTGCCAGGAAAGTATCTAATGAACTCATTCACCCTGAAGTTCCAAGGCGAGATAAGAGAATCAGTCCTTATATGTTTATAGGGATGTGTTCTTGGTCTGCCCCATGCCAAGTAGACAAAAGTCAAATTGTAGGGTGTAGAGCGTCATAGGCTTTAGGCTTGAGGAGGAAAGGGTCTTTACGAAGCCACTGCATCTATCCCTCACCTAAGCCCATCTGCCTTTGCCTCCCGGGCACGCTGTGTGGACACCTCAACCATGCAAAGGATTATACTGTTGAAAAGGCTTTTTTTGTTGTTTTCTATTATTTGAAAGTGAATTAGAACCGATGAGTAACATCTAAGTTTGTCAACTAGAGAAAACCATGCTTTACTGAGGCCATCACTCACTCATTCATTTATCAGTGCAATCATTCCTGTATTTCTTCCTATATTCAACAAACATTTGAACAACCTTGGCCCTGGATAGCAATGGGATATAGCGATGAACCAGTTCTAGTCAACCTGCCTCGGGGAGCTTAGAGTTACTGGGAAGACAAACAATCAAGTGACTTGGGGAATAAAATAATTGCAAATTGAGATAAGGACTACATAAGAAACATGGGTAGCTGAGATAGAAAATGACTTTGGCCATTGGGGATTTGGAAGGGGTGATCAGAGACGACCCCTCTGAGGACAGGCATTTGAACTGAGACTAAAAGGATGAGAAAGAATTCGACATAGGAAAAGGGGGAAACCTGTTGGAGAAACAGAATTTCAAAGTCCTTAAAGAAGGAAAGAACTTGGTGGGTTCCTGCAACAGACATTAGAATTTGGGCTTTAGAGACCTCAGTGAGGAGGACAGTGATGGGTGTGGGTCTGAGATGCAAAAAGGACAGGTCATTTCAGATAAATAGGCCACAGGCAATCAAGAATGGCCACCAGTGAGGAGGCCACAACTTCTACCAGAAAAGACATGGTGGCGGCCTGGACCAAGATGGTGGTGTGGACATGGATGGCAACATGCAGAGTTTCGATTTATTTCAAAATAGCATTGACATTTCCAACTGATGAATTAGATACAGAGAGTAAGAGAATTCAGCATACATTCCAGAGTCCAACAGACCCAAATTCAAGTCCCAATGCAGCTGTGTGACTCTGGACATGTAATTAACATTCTCTGCAACTTAATTTCATTGTCTGATGTAAAGATAGAATTTGAAAGGCATACAGCACTATTGTGGGGATCCCGTCATGCAGCACATATAATAAAGAAATTAGCCCACCAGCTCTCACACATGCATGTGCTCTCAATCGCTGTCAGCTATTAGTTTTTTGTTTTTTTTTTTTTAAATAGAGACTAAGGGGCCTCAAAGCTGGGAGCTCCTGACAACTGAAGATTCCAAGGATAGATATTGAGCAGTTACTTGACTGAAGTGTTGATAAAAGGATGAAAGCATATCATGAACGCTTGAATTCAAAGTTCTCCCCAATCCTTAGATTTGATGAGACTGTCCCATTGAGGGAACCTTGCTCAACTCCTAGGGAGGAAGAACGGAAGGGGTTCTAACACCCTGGTCCTTTTAGCCAGGCTGGTCCCATGATGATGCTGGTGGAGAATCCAACGTGAAGAAGCGCAGGGAAGTCCAATCTCTGTGCCGTTACTCATAGAACGGAGGAATACGGGGGCGAGGAAAGCCTTTCCAGGCTGAGGAATTGGCCCTGCGACACGAGAGGACGTCCCACCTCAGACTTCTGTGCATCCGGAGACAGCAAAGGACACTTCACCAAATAAGCAAAGGCCAGATCACTTCCTGACAGTGCCAGTTTAGCCTCTCTGAGGGAGCCATGGTCTTTTTCTCCCCCCCATCTCTTTCTTTCTTAATGGGAAGTGGTCACAGCCATGAACTTAGCAAAAGAAGCAGGTTAAAATTTGTCCGTTCTTGGCTAATGCAGTTAGACGTTTTTGAGAAAAGGCAATGAGAAGTGGTCATTATCCATTATCTGCATGAAATACTTCAGAGAACGAAGCAGCATTGGCCAAAAAAAAAAAAAAAAGGAAAGAAAAGATGTTTGATTTCAAGCCAGGCAAGAAGATCACCTCCTAGCTCTGTGGGATGGCGGTGCTGATGATGTGATTTCAAGTAAAATGGGAATATTGGTCTGAAAAAATACAGATGGGACATCTGCTTCACATACTTTCTAAAGGTTGTTCTGGACGATGATTCACCGTCCCTTTTCTTGGCAACAAACAAACAAACAAACATCCTCTAACCTTTTCAGTCCTGGAAAGAACTACATGTATGTGAGTGTGTTTGGAAAAGTATAGAAAATCAGTATGCACGTTTTGCTGAAAATAGCTGCTACCACTTGAAGAGTCAAAGCCTCAAACTCGTCATTTGATGGGCAAGTCTCAGTCCTATTGTGTAGTTTCTTTGTCCCGGTTTCGTTTCATATTTTTTATCCCCTGCTCCTGATTTATGTATCTCTCCGTGTGAAGATAATGTAAGGATAATGATTTCTAAACTGGAACTACCAGAAAGCTTATGAAGTGGCCCTCTTCTCACCCTTCTCCATGAGTATTTTCTCACCCTGCTTTTTTAAATTGCCACCAGGACACTGCCCAATCGTGATACACGCCAGGCTGAAATTCTAGGTAGCTGAGTGTAAAGCGTTTTTCTAGGAGGCCTTCAGCCTTGAGCATTAGTCATCTCTCTCAGGCCTCCAACAAAGATCTTTCCCCTCAGATGGTGGGTTGCTTTATTTCTCGAAGATTGCAGACATTATCATTATGGGTAATGACCTAATAACTTGCTATTCGATATTTGCACATCACTTCTACGGAAGTTCCCAGCACACATACCACTGGCTCCTGGTATGAATGATTTAGTAGTAAGTAACAAACCCCAAACTGAAGGAAGCTCTTTTCTTAAGTATGACACAGAAAGAACTGATTCACCTCTCATGCAAATACCATCTAAAAGCTGTGGGCTTGGAGTGGGAGGCAGGGATGACAAAGAATGCCCAAGTCCACTGATCTCAGCCTTTGCGGGTTCAGGTTGGGGGTCAGGATGGGAAGCGTTTACAGTGGGCCGGGGACAGGCCTGGGAGGTCAGCAGGTAGTCCTGCCACCGTGGCATGTCACATACTTGATCATGTGTGTCAGTCCTGACTGTCCTGGACAGTACATACAGGTGGGCTCATTTTGTAGATGAGGAAACTGAGCCAATGAAAATTTCAGTGACTTTCCAAATACCGCATGTCAGCAGCAATTGGCAGATTTTAACTGAGGCCAGCCTGATCCCAAAGCCAGGGGCCCTCTTATCTGTTCATTAGCTGATCAGCCCTTGATTCCGTGACT
>NW_017731404.1:3940027-4052578 GCF_001890085.2 Hipposideros armiger
GGTGTTTCTCAGTATAAACTGGAAGGAATTCTCTAAGCCACAGGCATTTTGTCTTTTGATTCCTGGAGAGGAAAGGGGCTGCACTCTCAAAGTCGTATCTTCTTTTCACAAAGCTGGTACCCGCCCGCACGTAGGGACATAGGCACAGAGAAGCAAATCGGCTAAATACCTTGCTACTAATTACAGTTTTGTGAATTACGGCAGGGTTCCTCGGACTTCCTTGAGCATATGAATCCCCCGCCGATCTTGTTAAATGATTTATAGTCCATAGACTTGGGGCAGGGCTGAGAATCTGTGTTTCTAACGGGTCCCAGCTGATGCTACGGGACCACCCGTCAGGCCATTCAGACCACCCTTTGAGTAGCAAGCGTTTACAATCAATGTTTCTTCCGTTTCCTCTTTTGTCCGGACAGGACCCTGTGAGGTAGTCGAGCTTGAGATGGTCACCCCTATTTGGGATTGACAAGATGAGGAAGCGGGGTGAAAGAGACGATACGGGAAAGTCCCAGAAGAGCATGCCTGATGTTCAGGGTTTGCAAATGGATGGGTCTCAGACACATTTGGTTTCGTCTGCATGGTTTGGCCACACAAAGTAGCTGACAACCCTAGACCCCATGGCTGCTCCTTGAGCAGCAGCTTTCAGTGTGGCATATGCTTCCCAGTTCCTCACACCTCCCTGGTGTCTCTCCAGCTGGTGCCGGCCCTACGTACCTTGGCAACTGAGGATCATCTTTCGCCCACCCCGCCCACTCTCCCATCTAGTTACCTGCCTCCCTCCAGCAATGCATGACCTCTCCGTGACCTTTTCCTCCCCAAGCCCAGTGTCCAACTTCTCCCTATCACTCATCTCTGTGCCCTCTTTGGCCTCTGGAGAACCACTGTGACGGAAGTCCCAATGAAACTCGACTAACGTCTCTTGCATGTGATAGCTGCAGGATAAATATTTCTTGATTAAATGAACAAACCGATGAACTACAAAGGGATGACAGAACATTCACTTCCCCTGAGTTAACCTAGCTTAGTCCTTATTCGCTGATGACCAGGACATAGAAAAAGTCACAAAGCCTGATTAGAAAACAACTTTGTCATCCGGAGACCTGTGCCGATGGCCCAGGGAAGTGCCCACAATGAGGGCATGTGAAGTCAATGGACGTTTTGTTTTCTACAGGCTCCACCTGTGATACATCCATCGTGCATGTCAAATGTTCCAATTACCTGAATGGTCCGCAGGGAATGATGAAAGGGGTGTCATTGTTTTTGATGACCTTCAAAAAGCTCTCCACCCACCTCCACAGAGCTCTCACCGGCTCAGGAAAAGCGTCCCGCTGAGATGCCCGCTGCCACCTTCAGCTTCCCTTTATTCGTTTCTATTTGTTTGGTTCCGACATTCCGATAGAGGAGGGAACAACAGGCCCTTCTCTCCCAACCCACGTGTGCAAGTCACTCTCATGTGGATGAGTTCAATGAGGTGTGGCAGGCGTAAAAACCCACGTGCCGTGATTTCTGTGAGCGTGTTTCCTCTTTAGAAATGGGCATGAACTTCGAAGATTCCTCCAGACTGCAGGGAGGCTGAGCCTTGGCCCGTGGCACCGGGATCCTTAGGAAAGCAGAGTCTGTGCTCAGGAAAGGTGTGAGGGTCCTCACAGCCCTCGGGCCTGTCACCTCCTCAAACACAAAGTACACGGACCCCCTCAGCATGGCCCTCCCTCAGGGGCGGCCACCACTGAAATGGAGTTGAGCCTCCTTGAACTAAATACTCTGTCTCTTTCCTCTGCCTGCCAACAAGACTGCCAATTAGTGCCAATAATAATATACATATTAACAGATTTCGAGACCACAGTCACCAAAACACTCGAGACTCATGACAGGGAGCCCTTCCTCCATGTCATCATTTAGCGTACCTACTGGGTACATGGCAAGAAAATTTTGCGATCCCCTCATTTATACGTCTGCCCTGCACACTGGAATCTTCATGTGATTTTAAACTGTCATTTAGTGGGGTAGATTGGTGAAAATGATCCTGTCACCACTGGATATGTTTTTTTAAATGAGGTCTTGGTTGAGTTCTGGTTTAGTTTTTGAAAATCAGCCTCCTTGAAGAGTTTTATATTCTTCGCAGGTTATAACTGTTCTACCTCTACTGCCACTTTCAAAACTGTCAGTGTTTTTCCTGTAAACACTTTATTGTGGATTTTCAAGGCAACTACAAAAATGTACGCCCAGCAAAAATCTGAAATCTAACATCATGCCACCCATGAATTATTGTGCACAATTCATTTAAGTCATTCTGACTAGACATTTTGGGGACAACTGAGGTGGTAATCTTTTTTAAAAAACTTGCTTTTCCTTTTTTTTGAAACATTAATATGAAAGGAAATTTCTAAAATTTAAGGGTTTATTTCTGAATTCTATTCATGTATACTAGGTCAACACTTTGCAGTATGTATATTTTTCCAATGACATTTCTCGTTTTTGAAGTCAAGAGTTCAGGAAGAGGACCACCCTCATATTTATGGAGCGTACATATTGGAACGGCTAATGAATTTTATCCATGACACAATTAGTGCATACTTTCAAAGTTCCCCTGTGTGAATCTTTTTTTGAATCAAAGTCTGCTCACATTAAGAGCGTTTTTTCTGACGCTTTCAGTCTTCATGCTTATTTGCAGTCTGCATACTTAAAAGTCTTAATGCACAGCTCAAGGGATTCCTGGCAACAAGAAAACTGGTGGCTGCGCTGTCCTGAAAAGATTATCTATGATGTCATCCTGCTTGCATCATCGAGAAAATTTGATCAGGGTGCATGTAATTCACACCTGATCTGTGTTGGGGGAGGGGCGCCATGCCCATCAAGGGTGCCAATCACACTGCTGTGAAGTGGAGACAGAGTTTGCGGCTGGCATGGTCCTGTTTCATTGTCTGATCTAGCCATCCATTCACGCATATAATTTGTGGACATCGTCCGGTGCCAGGATGTGATCTGAGCGCTGGGAGAAGCAAGGTCTCTGTCTTCATGGGGACAGACCTTTTATCTTTATAGTTAGGGGAAGGAGATGAGCAATCCAAAACTAACAAACCAGTGTTCAGAGGACAGTAAGTGCCATGGGGATTTCAGGAAGGAGGCGGACGTGACCTACAGCTGCACAGAGAAGAGCAGACTCGTCAGGACAGACCTCCCTGAGAAGAGGCCATTTGAGGTAAAGCCTGAAAAACGAAGAAGAACCAACTATGGGCGAGTCCAGAGGAAGAACTTTCCAGGCAGAGAGACCTGCAGCTGCGAAGAACCATAGGCCAGTAACAGATTGGCAGTTGCAAGAAGGAGAAAGTAGGCTGCTGTGTGGCGAGCAGGGCGAGAGTGACAAAGCAGAGAAGTGGAGGACGGACCCTGCAAGCTCTTCTACATTGTGCAAAGGGTTTGAATTTATTATCAGTGCAGCAAGAAGCCACTGCAGAGTTAAAACAGAGCAATGTCACCACCTAATACCTTTCACAAAGAATATTCTAGCAGTTCTTTGAAAAGCAGAACCGGAGCCATTTAGTCACCCTAGTGAACAATACTGGTGGCCCAGGGAGAGCAGTGGGCCTGGAGTGGAAGAGAAATGGTCTCTTGAGTCGGTCATTTAGACACAGAGACGACGGGGTTTGCTCATGAATTAGCTGTCCTGGGAATGGGGACACTTCGTGTGGCCAGAGCCAGGCTGGGCCAAGGGATGAAATTTGGGGTGGAAAGGGACACGTTTGACCTTGAACCCGGAATCACCAAGGAGGTTCTACAGAGGGCAGCCTTTTCTTATTGTGTCATGGGGATAATTGTAATCATCCTCTTTTGCTAAATAAGTGTTCATAAGAATAAACTTGCCACTCACCCACGTTACCAAGATTTACACATGAAGTAGTCTTATTAAACACATCATCGATAGAGAGAGAGACAGAGAGACTCATTCCACACCCAGGCCACCCCCATTCTGGCTGTCTCCCCTCTCTCGCCCCAGCTGCCGGTGACAAACAAAAATCACTTAAGTCAAGTGAGCCGTTTTAAATGTATAATCTTAAAATGTGTTTTAGAAACTCCTTGGAACCCTCAGCCATTGTTAAAACACACTGACTTTGACTGATGCTTTGGCACTTTTTTTTTATGAGGCTTTTCAATGCATTACTTTATCAGGTACATGAAATGTAGTCTGTTCTGTAGAAGAAAACAGACAAAAAGGGTCTCTCAGCACGAGTTACTCCTCTGTAAAGGTTATAGTAAACATGTCAATGCCTAATTAAGCAGAAAATTTTATCTGTATTGTGGGGGAGGCATTGGCTGTCTCCGACTTTTCTTCTGGGGAAACCGTTTAGAAGGACAAAGTAGATTGTGAAGTTGAACTGGTCCAGAAAGCTCAGCTTCCAAATGTCAGCAGGAAAAAAAAGAACACTTCTTTTTTCCTTGTGCGAGAATGACGATATTGGCTGGGGCGGGGGGGGGGGGGGGGTACGTGTGTACAACGTGCACTTGTATCTTTCATCAACATACATAGAAAATAACATGAACAACTTCCCAGCTTCCTGCTAAATATCAGGTCCAGCACTAGACACCGAAAATACTGAGATGAATAGCACTTAGCAACACCCTTAACCAATTGTGATGACCGAAAGCCCTCTTTTTTTATTAAATTTATTGGGGTGACAATGGTTCGTGAAATTATATAGGTTTCCAGTGTACAATTCTGTAATACATCATCTATATTTCACATTGTGTGCTCACCACCCAGAGTCATTTCTCCCATCACCATATATTTGACCCGCTTTACCCTCATCTACCATCCCCCCTCTGGGAACCACTAAACTGTTGTCTGTGTCTATGAATTTTTGCTTGTTTGTTTGTCTTGTTCGTTTGTTGCTTTCAGTTTTATAGCCCACATATGAGTGAAGTGATATGGTTCTCAACTTTTTCAGTCTGAGTTATTTAGCTTAGCATGATAATCTCAAGATCCGTCCATGTTGTCAGAAAGCTCTCTTTTCTTTCCCCTAAATGTATTTGGTTGTGTGTGTGTGTGTGTTAGTGTGTGTGTGTGCGCGCACGCGCACGTGCACATGCATGCATGTTTGGATGTGCACACATACACATTTTTCTTATTTCTGTGATTAAAGTCCCCATAAGTGTGGTGACTGTATCTCGGTTAGCCTGGCACAGTAGTCCCAGCTAATGTGTGTTGTCCCCGTGCGTGAGTCATCAAGTCCTTTTAATTCTCAAAAGTGACCCTGTTTGGTTGATAAAATTTGCCTGATTCTCTGAAGTACTGTGTTTGGCTCTGTAGCAACTCTGTGTATGAATTTTATAACAGATGATCTCCCTGAACTTAATGGCATGACTCTTTCTGCAAACATAGAAATTAGTCCAGGAAAAAGAAAATGGGATGAGGGTGGGGGCAGCCGGTCTGATTCAGGCATTCAGTTATTTTAAACGGGTCTTTCTTGCAAGTAGTGACCATTTACTAATATGGTTGTTTGACTAGATTGAGTAGCTTTTATTTCTTCAAATCAGTGTATGGAACTAGAGACCAGCACACCAGCTTAATGAAAAATCCACTTGTCAACTTGCTAGGAAGGCCAAAGCACAACACCAATGGCAATAAAATAGCAAGCCCACTCATGAAACTCATGGCTAGACTGAATTTTTACATTTAGTCTTGTTTTAGGGTATCATGCCCCTAAAATCGTGGGCTCCTGTCTCCAGCATCCCCGCAATTCTCCCCTCTGAGATGGTTATCCATTGAGTGACATTTTAGTGCAGTTCCACTGCTTAACCTTTCACCTTTGGGTCTCTGCAACATTTTCTTATTCATTTGATTGGTAATAAGAAGAAAGGGAAGCCTAGTGATTCAGACCATGGATTCTCTCATCAAACAGGCTGGGTTCAGGTCATGACCCTGTGAAACTAGCTGTGTGGTCTTTGGCGAATTTCTTAGGCTTAAAGCCTCAGTTTCCCCATCTGTGAAATGAAAATAATAATAGTTTTTCCTTGGTGTAGATATTGGATGAAATGAGTGTATTTGCAGCAGTTACCATCATTCTTAGGAGAGGGTAATTGCTCAATAAATATTCCTCTTCTGCAGCAGGAGGGGTCTTTGGGGTTCCTGACTGCAGCTGCATTATCCCTCACACACCCCTTCTCTCCTAACCCTCTGCTGGTCTCGCAGGACAGCCCTCCAATGCATGATCACCTCGTTTCCATTCCCTGGAGAATAGAAATAACAGCATTACCCTGGGGTTTCTCCCAAGTACCCACCTGCATGGAGAGAGCAGATAGAAGCTCGTAAGGAAAACATTACACTGAGATCATGCAGGCCTTGTGAATCTCAGGCTGAATCTCCCTTGCTTTGGTGTTTCTTTGGTTGCATTTTATCCATGCGGCTCTGAAAAGGCCAGGTGAAGAAAATGAGTACCTGGCATAAATAGTCCCATTCCTCTTCTCCACTGATGGATATTTGCCCATTTAATTCTCTTTGCACCCACTCTCTCATGCCTTCATTTTCCCTGTGCAATTACTGGTCCTAAATCCTTTCAGAGAAGGGAAAGCATGCATCCCCAATAGCATTTTGCATCTACAAATCAAACGTATAATTGGCATCTCATGACGGGTCCCCACAAATCACAGTGCGTTTGAAATTACAGGCACAAGATCGAGAGGGAATTTTTAGCCTTGTCTGAAAAGGTCTCCATAAAACTGTTTGAGAATAATAGGATAGTCCCCAAATCTCCCATTCTAACACCATTTGCTATTATTTTAAAATCATTATGTTTGCTGAGCTTACATAATTTTTTGGCTATCAATGGAAGATCTTATTCCATACTGCATAAGCTCTCTACCTGCTGTGCAACTCTCTACAAATAAAAATGTTATAACAAAAAGAACACTGGCTATCAAAAAATATAATGGCTGTACATCCAAATTACTTTTGGGCATTCAAAAATGATTTATTAAGATGATTTTATGCCAATAGAGCCAAGTGTCTTGGTACGCCTTACCGTGGAGATGCCAAGGATCAAGGCATAGTTTTCTTATGAGTCAACGTCCTTCTCTGTAGAGATATGTCCTTAATAGAATTTGAATTTCAGTCCAGCTTTCCTGAAAGCCATATGCATGAATTTAGTGACTGTCCCATTATAGGACTATTAGAGAGATATTCCTTAAACGTGAAAATTATTAACTTGGGATTCTAGGCATTTGTATAGAATTATGACTCCTGCCAATTAAAAAAAAGGGGGGGAGGCATTAGATAGCACAAAAGACATCATTTGGCTTTTTCCTACGCAGTTCATAAAAGCGTAGATTACATTGCTGTTCAGCTTGGTATGGAAAGCACTTAGTCTAAGTGGGGAAAACCAGGATGGAATATGTAACCTGTTATTATTATTTCATCTCTCCTTCTTCTCCTGCAGGCTACGCCCAGGAGGAACAGCTGAAGGAAGAGGAGGAGATAAAAGAAGAAGAGGAGGAGGAGGAAGACAGTGGTTCAGTCGTTCAACTTCAGAGCAGCAATGACCCAGGGACAGATGAGGAGCTAGAAACGGGCCCGGAGCAGAAAGGCTGTTTCAGCTACCAGAACTCGCCAGGAAGCCACCTGTCCAATCAGGACGCTGAGAATGAGTCCCTGCTGAGCGACGCCAGTGATCCCGTGTCAGATGTCAAGAGCGTGTGCGGTCGAGATGCTTCGGACAAGAAAGCGAGCGCTCACCCCAAGCTTCCGAAGGAAGCCCACAATTGCATGGATAAAATGACAGCCGTCTACGCCAACATCTTGTCTGATTCCTACTGGTCGGGCCTGGGTCTGGGCTTCAAGCTGTCCAACAGTGAGAGACGAAATTGTGACACCAGAAATGGCAGCAACAGGACTGATTTCGATTGGCACCAAGACGCCCTGTCCAAAAGCCTGCAGCAGAACCTGCCTTCTAGATCCGTGTCGAAGCCCAGCCTGTTCAGCTCGGTCCAGCTGTACCGCCAGAGCAGTAAGATGTGCGGGACCGTCTTCACCGGGGCCAGTAGGTTCCGGTGCCGGCAGTGCAGTGCCGCCTACGACACCTTGGTCGAGTTGACTGTGCACATGAATGAAACAGGCCACTATCAAGATGACAACCGCAAAAAAGACAAGCTTAGACCCACGAGCTATTCAAAGCCCCGCAAAAGGGCCTTCCAAGATATGGACAAGGAGGATGCTCAGAAGGTTCTGAAATGTATGTTTTGTGGCGACTCCTTCGATTCCCTCCAAGATTTGAGCGTCCACATGATAAAGACGAAACATTACCAAAAAGTGCCTTTGAAGGAGCCAGTACCCACCATTTCATCAAAAATGGCCACTCCGGCGAAGAAACGCGTCTTTGATGTCAATCGGCCATGTTCCCCCGACTCAACCACAGGATCGTTTGCAGAGTCGTTTTCTTCTCAGAAGAGCGCCAGCTTGCACTTGACCCCCAACAACCGTTACGGCTACCAGAATGGCGCCAGCTACACCTGGCAGTTCGAGGCCTGCAAGTCCCAGATCTTAAAGTGTATGGAGTGTGGGAGCTCCCATGACACCTTGCAGCAGCTCACCACCCACATGATGGTCACGGGGCACTTTCTCAAGGTCACCAGCTCTGCCTCCAAGAAAGGGAAGCAGCTGGTGTTAGACCCACTAGCCGTGGAGAAAATGCAGTCGCTATCGGACACCCCAAACAGCGATTCTCTGGCTCCCAAGCCATCAAGTAACTCGGCTTCCGACTGTACAGCCTCTACAACTGACTTAAAGAAAGAGAGTAAAAAAGAAAAACCAGAGGAGACCAACAAGGATGAGAAAGTCGTAAAAAGTGAGGACTATGAAGACCCTCTCCAAAAACCTTTAGACCCTACAATCAAATATCAGTATCTAAGGGAGGAAGACTTGGAAGATGGCTCAAAGGGTGGAGGGGACATTTTGAAATCATTGGAAAATACCGTCACCACAGCCATCAACAAGGCCCAGAACGGGGCCCCCAGCTGGAGCGCGTACCCCAGCATCCATGCAGCCTACCAGCTGTCAGAAGGTGCCAAGCCTTCCCTGCCTCTGGGGTCCCAGGTACTACAGATCCGACCTAACCTGGCCAACAAGTTAAGGCCAATTGCACCAAAGTGGAAGGTGATGCCGCTGGTACCTGTGCCCACACACCTGGCCTCATACACTCAAGTTAAGAAGGAGCCAGAAGACAAAGATGAAGCCGTGAAGGACTGTGGCAAAGAAAGTCCCCACGAAGAGGCGTCGTCTTTCAGCCACAGTGAGGGGGAGTCTTTCTCTAACAGTGAACCCCCTTCAGAATCCAAAAAGGCTGAGCCTTGTCCCCCGAAGGAGGAGGACAAGCTGATGAAAGAGGGTGGCAGCGAGAAAGAGAAACCCCAGCCCTTGGAGCCAGCGTCTTCTCTCAGCAACGGCTGTGCACTGGCCGGCCACACCGCGGCCCTGCCGTGCATCAACCCGCTCAGCGCCCTGCAGTCCGTCTTGAACAACCACCTGGGCAAAGCCACGGAACCCCTGCGCTCACCTTCCTGCTCCAGCCCGAGCTCAAGCACAATCTCTATGTTCCACAAGTCGAATCTCAATGTCATGGACAAGCCGGTGTTGAGTCCTGCCGCGACCAGGCCGGCCAGTGTTTCCAGGCGCTACCTGTTTGAGAACAACGATCAGCCCATCGACCTGACCAAGTCCAAAAGCAAGAAAGCTGAGTCCTCGCAAGCACAGTCCTGTACATCCCCACCTCAGAAGCACGCTCTGTCTGATATCGCAGACATGGTCAAAGTCCTCCCCAAAGCCACCACCCCAAAGCCGGCCACTTCCTCCAGAGTCCCTCCCATGAAGCTGGAAATGGACGTCAGGCGCTTCGAGGATGTCTCCAGCGAAGTCTCAACGTTGCATAAAAGGAAAGGCCGGCAGTCCAACTGGAACCCTCAGCATCTTCTGATCCTGCAGGCTCAGTTTGCCTCGAGCCTCTTCCAGACATCCGAGGGCAAGTACCTGCTGTCCGACCTGGGCCCGCAAGAGCGAATGCAGATCTCAAAGTTTACGGGACTCTCGATGACAACTATCAGCCACTGGCTGGCCAACGTCAAGTACCAGCTTCGGAAAACGGGCGGGACCAAATTCCTGAAAAACATGGACAAGGGACACCCTGTCTTTTATTGCAGTGACTGTGCCTCCCAGTTCCGAACCCCTTCCACCTACATCAGCCACTTAGAATCCCACCTAGGTTTCCAAATGAAGGACATGACCCGCCTGGCCGTGGAACAGCAAAGCAAGGTGGAACAAGAGATCTCCCGGGTGTCGTCGGCTCAGAGGTCTCCGGAAACCATAGCTGGCGAAGAGGACACAGACTCTAAATTCAAGTGTAAGTTGTGCTGTCGGACATTTGTGAGCAAACATGCAGTAAAACTCCACCTAAGCAAAACGCACAGCAAGTCACCCGAACACCACTCTCAGTTTGTAACAGACGTGGATGAAGAATAGCTCTGCAGGTATGGGTTTGCTCCCATCTGGTTGGGACAGTGGCCTTGTGAGCAGTTTCTTGAAGGGAGATGGGTCTGTGTAGAGGCAGCTAATGTCTCCCCCTGCCAAGAGGCCAGTAGCTTGCTGGAATAGAACTTCTGTTTCTGAAGACTAGGACACGATAAATAAGTCCTAACTGTTTTGTCAATTTCTGCAGCGTAGAGTTGGGGGATAGAACAAAATGGGTTTAGAGAGATGGACTTCACAGATTACTGCTTCATGATACGTGACCCCCTTAGTTACCCAAAGCCCAGCTTGCAACGCCCAGCCAAGGATCACCTCATTTTAATGAATAAGTACTAACTTCTCTCACAGTCCCATTTCACCCCCTCACCTTCCCACAGTAATGCAAATGACATATAAAGTGGTAAAAAAAAAAAAAGTAATCCACAGAATAAAGATTGTAGACTTTCTGGGGGCAGCCACTAGACAGAGATTTCTTAATCATTTTAGGAATAGTTTAAAGTTGTCTTTATCATTATTACTTGTAGTCGATGCTTTTTGCAGCTTACTGTCAGCAACTGCCACCTTCCACTCTCTTCCCTTTGTCTATTTCCTCCGTTAGGTTTCCTATGAAAGAGCATCCGCCCCATTCAGATGACAGAAAAATATTCTTCTCTGCAGAACAGAGAGGAAAACAGAGGAGAGTTATTTTCTTCTCTCATCCTTTTGTTTTTCCTTAGGATAGACTAATGCCAGAGCCCACCTTTAACAAAGGTAGATTGCAATGCGTGCCTTGAGACTATTTTACATAAGGAAACAAATGACTTTCTGCACCCCCATGGCCAATGCACATGGGGGCCCATTGCTTCAAGATAATCTGCTCGGTGCCTTGTAGAGTCATCGGTGCCAAGACTATCTACATCACCTCCAGGAAAGAGGACAGAGGCCAAGGTCAAATACCTTTGCAAACTAGTCACACTGGCCATTTTCAAATGTTTTCAAGGCTGGGTCTTAACAGATCCCTTCCATCTTCCTTTTTGTCTTTACTTCCTTTTCTCTTCCCTCCAGCATGATAATCCCCGACCCCCCACCCACCCACCCCCGTCCCATGTGCTAGGGACCCTCGTACAGCTTCAGGCATCCTCTGCCTTGGGCTACACCCCAAGATGACAAGAGGACCAAACCTGACTTGTCAGTTCAGTTTATGTCATGCTAGGTTATAGATGAGCTCTTTTGATTCATTCACAATAAGATATAAACAGCTAATAATAAGTTAACATAAAAGCCCTCACCACCCTCTATGGTCAGAGCGTTTGTTATAATAGGAGACTTTCAGATCCAGCCACAAAGGTATGAGCACTAGCCTGGGTCCAGGTGGAGAGAGGTATTTCTATAGCGTGGCTTTGGGCTAACTCTTCAATAGGTAGGGAGATTTGCTGAGTGTGAGGGTAGTCAAAATGAAGTAAAGGGTTAAAACAACTGATCTGGGACTTTCAGCAAAAAGATCTAAGAGCTTCTGATAAAGGGGGACGCCACCCTGTTATTCTAATGGCTCTCTGGGCCCAAATGAAGACTATTGTTTTGTTTGCATGTTTTTATCATGATAATTAAAATGTGTTACTGGCAGATTCAGCTCTTGCTTTCCAAGCATGGTTTGTTCCTTCAGCTCACACTAGTGAAAGAAAAGCTGAAATGTATCTGTGGAATCTACACGTGAACTTGGGGCTCAGCAAATCTGTTTATTTGCTATATCACATTTTAAATTTTATGTAACTTGGTATTATTCTTTCTGGTCCTTCAAAAAAAAAAACACAAAAAAAAAAGGTGGATATACACAGAATACCCAAAGAGAAGAGAGATATCTCCAATCCCATAGTGGTAGGTCCAAACTATGGTTAAGAGGACAAAGAGGTAATGTTTATTTGTGCTACAATAAAGACCAATTTTCCACCTGTTAGGTTTGTAATCTTTTTTTTTTAATTAATATCACTGCCAAAACATTGTGATTTGTAAATAGAGCGAGGGGAGAAAAAGAAAGCCTTAGTCAAAATCTGAAACGTACATACCTGTTCTAGGGGAGTGAAGGTAAACCAATAAATAATTTGGGGGGAACCTACACAAAAGGTACTTACAAATCTGTTAAATGCATAGATAAGAGAGCTCTCATCTCTCTGCATTGATACAGGAATACATATTCCTGATTTGGACCTTTGAAGCACCATATTACAGAGTTATTGTTATATGAAACCCAAGTACCATCCTGATATAGACACTGATTGTAAGGGAGGACTGCAGAAAAACAGGTTTGAGTATTTGGGACTCATTCAAAGAGATGCGAGTGTATGTGTGTTGTGTGTATACAAAACATGGTGTGGGCGTTTGGTGTGTTTGTGATGTTCTAAAGATATTCCAATGTGCTGAAATCGTTCCCACATCGGCACCACTCCATTTTGATGCTTTGGTCATCTAGAAAAGAATTCCTCCACCTCGGGTCCTGTCCAGAACAATATTTATGCAATACCTTGCTAACTTCTTAGAATTGTGCATCTACAGAGGGTGCCCAAAAAATGTGTATGCATTTTCAGAAAGGAAAAAACTATTACAGTTGTAATACTCAATCTATACTGATAACAAAACATGAATACAAGTCACGTGTATATATTTTTTTGGCACCCCTGATAATTTTTTAAATGATCACAAAATGAGATCACTGTTATCCAGAACTCTAATTTCAGCTGGTAAGCACAATGGCACAAATTGTACAAAATGACATGACGTTTTAGAAAACATGGTCAAGATTTTTGTAGAAATTTGGGGAGATTCGTCGTATCTGTCTTCTCTATAAGATGGCAATTTTGACCGGAATATTTTTTCCTTTCTGGGAAATGTCCTAAGTCCTGAAAAATGCTCTGCCAAATATCAAATGCAACTTTTCATTAAAAACTAATTAGGAAATATTAAGTGTGCATCCCTATTGTAGGAAAGAAGTAATCTGAAACCATTTCAACAGGTATTTGGTGTATACCTTTGAAAACCACATGCTCTTGAATAATAGAAATTAAACAAAGAGCAAATCAATGAGTCTAAAATGCATAAGGACTTGAAATTATAACCATTACCATGTAATATAGTGCACATGTTTGGCAGCACACCTAGCCTGGAAATTAGTGGTGGGAATGAATTCCAGTCCAATAAACTGCCACCTTTGTTGTGGAGGATTTTATAAAAACGCATGTTCAGGGCGAACAGCATGGAAGGTTTCAGATAAAATACAGGATGTCCAGTTCCCTTTGAATTTCAGATAAATGACAATTAATTTTTTAGGATACATATTCCCAGATAGATAGATAGATATTCATTGTTTATCTGAGATTCAAATTCAAGTGGGCATTCTGCATTTTTATTTGCTAAACCTGGTGACCCTAACACCATGGATTCTATGGCAATCTGGAAGCACAAAATGAGCTGGAAAATTTTTTATCAATTGCAATTGACATACAACATGATATTAGTTTCAGGTATACAACATAGCTATTAGACATTTCTATACTTACAAAGTGATCACCCTGATAAGTCTACTACCTATCTGACACCATACAGTCATTTCAATATTATTCCTTGTGCTATACTCTGCATCCCCATGACTACTTGGTAACAACCAATTTGTACTTCTTAACCCCTTCTCTTTTTTCACCCAGCCCGCCCGCCCCCCCCAATCCCCTCCCATCTGGCAACCATCAACATGTTCTCTGTATCTATGAGTTTGTTTCTGTTTTGTTTGTTCATTTATCCTGTTCTCTAAATTCCACATGTAAGTGAAATTATATGACATTTGTCTTTGTCTTACTTGCTATACTCAGCACAGTACCCTCTAGGTCCATCAGTGTTGTTGCAGATAGCAAGATTTTATTCATTTTTATGGTTGAGTAATATCCCATTGAATATATGTACCACCTACCCTTTATTCATTCACCCATTGAGGGACACCCAGGCTGTCTCCACATCTTGCCATTGTACGAGTGCTGCAGTGAATATATGGATGCACAGGTCCCCTTGAAGTAGTGTTGTGGGTTTCTTTGGATAAATACCCTGAAGTTAGGATTACTGGGTTCTTCTTTGTGTCATGTTATAGCCTTTGTTTTGTTTTAAAGTCTATTTTGTGTGGTGTAAGTATTGCTACCCCAGGTTTTTGGGGTTTTTTTCATTTCCATTTCATGAAATATCTTTTTCCATCCCTTTACTTTCAGTTTGTGTGTGTGTCTTTAGACCTGGAATGACTCTCTTGTAGGCAGCATATGTAAGGGTCTTGTTTCCTTATCCATTTAGCGACCCTATGTTTTTTTATTAGAGTATTTAATCCACTTACATTGAAAGTAATTGTTGAAAGATGTGTAGTTATAGCCATTTTATTTTTTATCTTTTTTTAATCTTTTTTTATTCTTCTTAAAGAAGTCTTTTAACATTTCTTATAAAGCTGGTTTGGTGGTGAAAAACTTCTTTAGGTTTTTTTTTTTGGTTTTGGTTTTTTGTGTGTGTGTTTTTGTTTGTTTGTTTGTTTGTTTGTTTGTTTTGTCTAGGAAGCTTTTTATCTGTCCTTCAATTCTAAAGATAGAATTCAGTGGGTAGAGTAATCTTGGTTGTAGGTCCTGGCTTTTCATCACTTTGAATATTTCCTGCCAATTCCTTGTGGCCTGCAAAATTTCTGTTGAGAAATCAGCTGACAGTCTATGGGGGCTCCCTTGTAGGTAACTAACTGCTTTTCTCTTGCTGCTTTTAAGATTCTCTCTTTGTATTTAACTTTTGGCATTTTAATTATGATGTGTCTTGGTGTGGGCCTCTTTGGGTTTGTCTTGTTTGGGACTCACTGCATATCCTGGGCTTGTATGTCTATTTCCTTTGCCAGGTTGAGGAAATTTTCTATCATTATTTCTTCAAATAGGTTTTCAATTCCTTGCTCTCTCTCTTCTCCTCAGGTACCCCTATAATGCAAATGTTTGTATGCTTGATGTTATCTCAGAGGTGCCTTAAACTCTCCTCATTTGAGGGGATTCTTTTTGCTGTTCTGATCGGGTATTTTCTGTTACCTTATCTTCTATATTTCTGATCATCTCTTCTGCTGTTTATTCCCATTCCCTGTAACGTATTCTTCATTTCAGTTATTGTATTCTTTGTTTCTGACTGGTTCTTTTTTATGTTTTCTATTATTATCTTCCTAGCTCTGTTGAAGTTCTTCCTGAGATCATTGAGCAGCCTTATAACCAGTGTTTTGAACTCTACATCTGGTAGATTGCTTGTCTCCATTTTATTTAGTTTTTTTTATGGAGCTTTGTTCTGATCTTTCATTTGGAACATGTTTCTTTGTCTCCTGATTTTGGCTGCCTGCCTGTGTTTGCTTCTATGTATAAGGTAAATCTATGTCTCCCGATTTTGGTAGAGTGGCCTTATGTAGTAGGTGTCCTGTGGGGCCCAGTGCCACAGTCTTTCTGTGCACCTGAGCTGGGTGTTCTAGGTGTGTCCCTTGTATGGGTTGTGTGTGCCCTCCTGTTGTAGTTGAGACTTGGTTGCTGATTGCACATGAGTGGGAGGGATTGGCCCTCAGGCTGATTGGTTGTGAGGACTGGCCGTGACTACAGTGGAGGAGCTGCTGAGCAGGGGCTGACTCTACAGAGTTTGATTTCCCTTTAGCAGGGTTCTGGTGTCTGCCCAGTCTGCCCTTTGGGTGTGTCATTTGTGAAGGTGGTTGGGTGGTGATCTGGTGTGGTCTGAAGCTGGCCACCAGTGTATTGGTTCTGGGACTTCTTGGGAGGGGCTCTGGTGCAGGCCCAGATCAGCTGCTGCCTATGCTCTGCCCAGGGCCCTTGGTATGAGCTACAAAGTAATCTGCAGATAATCGCCACCTGTGCTGGGCTTGGAGGTGCCTGGGAGAGGCTAACCTGTGAACTGAGGCCAGCTGCCACTAGTGCTGGGCTTAGGGCTGCTTAGCAAGAGGTATGGGGCACACCAAGGTCAGATGCTGTTTGTTTGGGGTTTGTGAACCTTTGAGAGAGTCTGCAGCATGAGTCAAGACAGGCCATTTGTATGTAAAACCCACTGGAAGTGATTTGGGTGAGCTGACAAGTTGGGAGGGGCGGGGTCTCAGGGAACCACTAGGGCGGAGCCAACGGCATTAGCCAGGTTGATGGAGACTCAGATATGGCGTCCGCCTGTGTCTGCACGCTGAGCAAGAGCAGGGAGGGCTCAACAAAGAAACAATGGATTCTGCCAGCACTTCTGTCTGGAAGAAAGCTGCCCCTCCAGCCCTCACCCTGAGGCCAGACAGTTCAGTTCCTCCCTGTCCGTCCCTGGAGCCTTTCGAGCTACTGTCCCAGCACTGGAGCTCAGAGCGAGTGAGACCATCAGCAGGTAAGTCCATGCGCGGGTCCTGTAAGAGGAACAAATGGCTGGGACTCTAGCCGCCCTCCATCTCACTCAGCCATAGTGTCTGCTGGTTTTCACAGCCAAAAGTTATGGGGACGTCTAACCCTGGTACTGGAACCCTGGGCTGGGGAGTCGTGTGTGGGTCTGGGATGCCTCACTCCTCAGGGGGGACCTCCACAGCTGAGCTATCCCTCCTGATTTTTAACCAACACACGTGGGTGTGGGACCATCCTGTTCCCCATCTCTGCCCTTCCTACCAGTCTCGATGTGGCTTCTTCTGTGTGTCCTTTGTCATAAGACTTCTATTCAGCCAAACTCAAGGCAGTTCTCAATGTGGTTGTTGTGTAGGTTAGATGTAATTTTAATGTGGTTGTGAGAGGAGGCAAGCCCACCGTTTACCGACTCTGCCATCTTGACCAGCTCCCAGTGACTATTTTTATAAGTACCAATTTGTACTTCTTAATCCCTTCCTTTTTCACCCAGCCCTCCAACCCCCCTCCCATCTGGCAACCATCAGTTTGTTCTCTGTATCTGTGAGGTTGTTTCTGTTTTGCTCGTTCATTTATCTTGTTTTTTAGATTTCACATATGAGTGAAATCATATGGTATTTGTCTTTGGCTTATTTTACTTAGTGTAATACCTTCTAGGTCTATTCATGTTGTTGCAAACAGCAAGATTTAATTCTTTCTTATGACTGAGTAATATTCCATTGGGTATATGTACCATGTCTTTTTTATCCATTTGTCTATTGATGGACAGTTAGGTTAATTCCATATCTTGACTCTTGTAAATAATGCTGCAGTGAACACAGGAGTGCATGTATCCTTTTGAATTCATGATTTGAATTTCTTCAAATAAATACCCAGAACTGGCATTGCTGGGTCCTATAGTTGTTCTATTTTTAATTTTTTGAGGAACCTCCATACTGTTTTCCATAGGAGCTGCACCAATTTGCAATCCCACCAACAGTGCATGAGTGTTCCCACAGTGTTCTCCACATCCTCACCGATACTTGTTGTTTTGTTGATTTATTGTTGATATGGGCTGGACTAATTAATGTCTGTAAGAGACATCGACCATTTCTTCATCCATTAAATCAATCTTCCCTTCCTCCCTTCTCGACTTCCCTCCCTGCATTCCTTTCATCCTTCACAAATATCGGTTGTGCTTGTACTATGCAACAGCCTCTATTTAGCAATGAATATATAATGGTGAACCAGCAGTTGTGCTGATTACAATAGCCAAGCATGCCAGGCCTGAAGCAGGCACTTCACAAACATTATTTCACTTTATTATCACAAATAGCCCTGTGAGGTAGAGGTTGATTCACCATTTACAGGAGAGGAAATGGAGGCAGAGGGATTCTTTGTGAATTTCCCAAGTTCCCACCGTCTCTGAGCCTTCCTCACTCATTATCACTGACCTAGAAGCCATCACTCCATGCCAAGCACTGTGTGAATCCCAGGGAATAAACCAGGGACAGGACAAGAGTCCACCTCTGAGACTAGTGGCAGACGCATAGCTGGGAAGCTCTGGGATAAATGCTGAATGGAGCACACAGGATGGCATCTGCCCAGTCCCAGGGGAAGTGAGGAGGGGAATGGTAGTTTTAGCAGGCAGAGAGATGTTAGGGGAAGAACTCCGGCTGCCAGGGCTGTGGAGCCTGGGTTCAAACCCCAAGTCATATACTCTCTCTAATGTATCCTGCTTCTGTGTCTATAAAATAGGAAAGTGGTGAGAATTAAGTACATGTATGAAATGTGTTTCCATAAAGCCTGGCGCATGGTTCACAAAGAAGGTTTGTGTAAACGGTCTCTACAGGCCCCTACTGTGCTCTGCAGCCGCACCTGAAGCATATACAACTTGCAGAATCTTCCCAGGTTGAGCTAATTGATACCTAGGCAGGTGCCCCCATGGAAGCCTCAGCCTGCTACTTGATTATAATGACAGCAATGAAACGGCCATGTATTGGCCTCTTGCTAGCAGGCAGGCATGGTTATTCATATCATCTTGATTTTGCAAGAGCATATGATTTGTCAAGGAATACACAATACATGGCAAGGTGAGATTCGAACCCAGAGCTGCCCAGTACTCATCAGCTTCCTTCAGCCTCTTGGTTTCTCCTCCATCTTGCCCGATGTTTTCTGGATGCCACTAAAGCTAGGTGTACACATCCAACAGCTTCGAGAAAAGGCTGTACAATGTGGCATAAGCATTGAGAGGTGAGCAAGTGCTCTCTCCTTTGGCCTCTTGCAGGCTGCAGCTGTGAGCCAAATATTGCAACTCAGGGGCCTGGGGCTGACCTGCAGGATGAAGCAAAGCATCCACATTCTCTTTATGTGAATTTCCTTGTTTCATCAGGTAATTATGCATTTACCATAGAGTGCTGACCAAGCAATGACCCAAATTCTGGCGAAAATATATTGTATATTGAAGAATTTTTTTTTAAATCCTCATCCTTTCTGGAATTTGTTTTTGGGGAACCAAATGAGACTTGGGAAACAGGGTCAGCTATGAGACGACAGCATTTCGAATGCAGCAGGAAACAAATGTGTCGCCTCTCTTAACATTTTCATTTTTCCCCAGCGATTGGCTTAACTCCCTTTGTGCATCAGCGAATCTCCATCTCAGTTGCACTTTCCCCCTCTCATCGGGACCTCTGAGTGCTCAATCCTGACGTGGATAATTTGGTGCTTTAATATAGAGTAACATTATTTTTCATTTACTCCAATCTGCCATCAGTATCATCTTTTCATTTAACCAGATGCAATTCTTTTTTTTTTCTTTCGCTAAATTGAAAATCCATGAGCGACAGGGAGTGCAATGTTTTAATTAGCTCATATTTTTTATATGGATTTATGTCTTTAAAATACATTTGTGCAATTCTTCAGCTAAATTAAAAACGTCTTTCTGTGAAAGTGAGGAGGGGGACATAAAGCGCTAGATGGTGTCATTAGCTTAGGTAGATACAGATGGAGGGTAGCATCTAGCAGAGAGGCGCCCACAGTCGCTGGAGCTCCAGCCTGGCCTGGTTTTGAACTTGCCCTTCATTCAAAGGAGTCTTTCTCTCTAACGATTTCTCAGAAATGGCTTCAGGAGGAATTTTTTTTTTAAGGCCTCTAGTAAGTAAACAAGCAGTTACCTTCAACGAACTAATTTGAAACCGAACCCGCTGCTGAACAAAACAGGAAAGAAAAAAAAAAAAAGAAGTGATAATGATAAACAGTTTTCTCCTGCATTTCTCTTTGTCTTTTTTTTTTTAAACTATCAAGTTTAAAGCTTTCCACGGTGCTTTTTTTCTATGTTATAGGAGACAAGTGACATTCCGTGGTAAATGGGAGAAAAAGCCATGCAGAACTGAAATCTCTCTAATGCATTGACACTAACTTGCCCTCTATTGTTGGAAATGAGCAGGAGCTCATGATTGTTCATCAAACGGGTCCTAATGCAGTTAAAGCATTCAGCTATAATTTCTCCTTGCATTTATAATTACTGTCATAGACTGCACACCTCGGTGAGCAGATTAAAGCTATAAACTATTTAGCCGCAGCTCTAAGACGAGGAACTTGATTTGTCTGGCAGGAGTTATTTGTTAGGGAGCTTGACACTTCACATAAAAATGACTCAACTTGATGAAGAACAATGCAGTTTTAGCAATGCAGGATTTTAAATCAGGCCCGACACCACGCCCTGCAAGAATTGCTGGGCAGTTTGTTAACTGCCACACCAGCTGAGGAGATAAGGCAGCGAATGCGTTAAGGGTACCAATGCAGGAAAGGGTTGGCTGTGCTGTCTTTCCTGACTGTTTCCTCAGGACCAGCAGGAGGTGGTTGAAACTCGGTGCATGGCATGTGCTCTTGTGTAGTCCGGTGTAAATGCTACCAGCGGCTCACCTGGCCGGAAATGGATGCCAGGAGGCCAAGGCACACGTCTCATTTGACTTTCGGGGGATTTGGAGAACTTTGTGCTGCAGTTGAGAACATTCGCCCAGCAAAGCCCAGGCAGCCAGGGCCACGCGGGAAGTGGTGGTGGTGGTGGTGGTTCTGGTCCTTCCTGAATGCTCTTTATTTCTTTGTTTATTCCCTGTGCGTTACTCGCAGGAGGCATAAGGTATACTTAGGCATGGAGGACATTCCTACTGGGCTAATCTTCTAGAGATGCTGTGAAAACTCAAAAAAAAGTAATCAGGGTGCAGATTGATAAGAGAGCCTGGTACAGCCTGCGTGGCAGGGAGTGCGGCTGCCTTCCTCCCGCCTCGGTTTGTGTTGGGGAGTCAGCAGAACCGTGTCCGGGCCACTCTCAGCCCTGGGCCCGGCCCACAAGGCAGTTGCCCGCGAATGTCGTTCTCCTGTATTTTCCACCTGATCACCTGCTTCTGAACATCCCCTTTCGTTGGCTTAAGGCTCACATCAAGATGTGAGGTGGGTGGTGCCATTTTGTTTGAAGAAATAAGAAGAGAGTGTGTACACAGCTGTAACTACAACAGCTCTGAGAGGGAAAAGGGGAGTATCGGGGGGGGGGGTGTTTGGGTGCCCCGGAGAAAGGATGGAACCCAGCACGCACTGGATTTCTTTCCTTCTGACTTTCCCTTGCTCTCTCTGCCACCAGCTACCTTGAAAACTGCCACTTGTGCAAATCGCCGGGGCTGTGCCCAGCTAGCAAGGTCTGCACTGGAGTTTTCAATGCAGGTGATGATGAGGGTGATGGTAATGACAGTGATTAAGTGTGTGTTGGGAGGGGGAATAAAGTGCTTAAAACAGGGCCTGACACACACTATTGTCTTCACTGTCATTAATATTGACAGAACGCTAGCATTTATTGAGCATTCACCATGGCCCAGCCCTTGTGCTGGGCCCTATACATACGTGTATATATGGAATCTCAGTTCATCTTAACTCAAAACTTTCTATGAAGAAAGAACTGTGACGAAACCAGCCCGCAGAGAGGTGAAATGACCAGCAAGGTCACACAGCTAGGACGTGGCAGACCTGGAAACCAAGTGTGGACAAAAGAATGATTCACCTCCCGCCAGAATTTGGCCCCCAAATTCTCCCAGCAGCTTTCTGGCATCCCTTGGGTTGAGCTCTGCTGGGTGCTACACCAACGCGTGAGATACGAACCCTGTCCACAAGTTACTTGTATGGAGAAAAGATGGATGGGCAAAAAGAAAATGTTTACCTATCCTAAGAGCCCAAACCTTTGGCATAGACAACTGTCTACCACTTGGGCCCTCCAGCAAATTGGCACTTACGATGTGCATGGCTTTATCTGGTATTTTTTCATCTATGGAGATGATGTTTCGGGTTATGTTATTTTCAATGCTACATTACTCGATTTCACAGTCAAATAGTTCTTTCTTTGTTCACCCGAGGATTTTGTCATGTTTAATTGTTTATGGCTGCCTCCTCCCCACATATTTGCTGTAGCCTCCACTTCCCCCTTTGCTGCCTTCCTTTGCAGTCTCTGGTGTGCGGTAACCATGGAGATGGGTCCCCATTGGATAGTGTTTGCTCTGGCTTAGAAGTCAGAACACCAATCAGGACCTCGTCACCCCAGCAATGGAAGAGGATGAGAAGTGGGAAGGTTTTGGATGTGGAGGGAAGGCCGTGAAGTCTCGGGAGATGGGTGCGTCTAGAAATCTCAGGAAGGGAGCGTACGGCAGCTCAAACTTGGCCTCTGGAACTGCAGAGGCCCAGCCTCAGAGCTGGGTCTCTACTTCCTAGCTGAGGGACCTAGGGCAAGTCACATCACCCCTCTGAACCTCAGCTGCCTCTTCTATCAGGTGACTGCATGAGGGTTGGCCTCACATAGCGTTAGAAGGATAAAGTTAAAGGAAACCTAAGTGTCCCATGGGCCAGTATCAGGCACATGGAAAGGCTCAAAGAGAGCCTCTCATAATGGTTAAAACACAGCACTCCTAGAATCGAGGTGCATTGGACATGTCTAACAATTTTAATAATGCAACAGCAGCAATTATAATGTGCTGGGACCACGTCGCATTTCCTGCCTTGGAAACCTCCACCTGGGAAAGGCAGACATGTTCATTAAACAGTCCATGTTACATGCTGAGGCTGTAGCTGGTGCTGCAATGGCAGCGTGAGCAGCACAGGACTGGTCCTGCCATCAGGATGCTGACCGTGAATCACAGGAGAAAAATATGGCGCCCAAGGTTTAGACTGTGCTCAGGGCTGTTACAGGGAATGCACTGGGCCAGCGGGAGACAAGAGGACTCGAGGAAGTCTGAGCGAACGCGCAGAGGTCTAGTCTCAGTCCAGAACAATGCAGAGGAGCTAGCCAGGGGGAGGGGGAGGGGAAGGGCACTGTGGGGAAAGGATGGCGAGAGTAAAGCCTTGTACGTGAAGGGAGCAGATGTTCATTCCAGAGCACGCAAGGCCTTCTGCATGACCGGAGCCCCATTTGGGGAGAGGGTGGCGAGGGGAGATGAGGTAGGTAGGGAGGCTGATGGGTACACATACTGTGGCTTCTACTTGGGTGTGCGTAATCCTTGTCTCTTGAGCCTCATTGAGACGGATGTTCAATAAAGGCTTGCTTTATTGAAATATTTGAACATTCTTTCCATGAAGCTGACTCTGTAGGTCTGGGAGTGGAGAAGCACTGGGCTTTTACCTGAGCCTCTAGTTTACTGGATGTGAAGTCAATGCCCGCCGCTAAGCTTCAGGAGGGCAGGGGTTAGCTGCCCGTACACAGACTCAATACTAGAAGGAAGACAGGAAGGAGGGANGAGGGAAGGAAGGAAGGAAGGAAGGAAGGAAGGAAGGAAGGAAGGAAGGAAGGAAGGAAGGAAGGAAGGAAGGAAAGAAGGAAGGAAGGAAGGAAGGAAGGAAGGAAGGAAAGAAGGAAGGAAAGAAGGAGGGAGGAAGGGAGAGAAGGATGGAGGGAGGCTGGCTATCGAGGAGGTGATCATAACACCCTTCTAACATCCTCCATGTGCGAAATGACAGTAATGCCTGTGTCACTCATCAGTGAGGCGGATCAAGTAGATAAAGTATGTGAAACCCTTAGCACAGCGCCCAGCACGTAAGAGACGCCCCATGTGAAGGACTCTTCCAGCTTTGCACAGCCCAGAGAACTATGAGGAAGTAAACAACATCTCCAGGCCTGCATCGCCATGATCTGTCCAGGGCACTCCCACTGCCATGAGGTGTGGGCTTCTGGGTTCAGAACTGTATTTTCCGAGGCACACACGCCCATGGGAGCAGAGCAGGTGGCTGAGCGGAGCCACTGTGCATTCTCTGTGGCAGGCAGACCAGGGACCTTCACTCAGTGGTCCTTTAATTCATACTCTTGGGGAGCCTGCTTCCTGCCCACTGTTCTAAGTGAAGAGAAGCCCAGACCTTACATTCCAATCCAAGGACAGGTTGATGGTAATACTAACAGCTAACATTTATTGAGCACATAAATAAAAGTGAATAATTTCTAAGAATGAGGGGCTGCCAAGGAAACACAGGAGCATGTAGGGGACCACGGCAGGGCCACCTGCTTTAAACAGGAGGTCAGGAGAAGAAGATGAAGAGGTTGAGAAGGGGCCAGTCACGTGACAAATTGAGGGCATTGGTGTGTTTGATTCAGAGGAAGTCCAGAGCGTTGACAGCTGGGGCTGGAGGGGTAGGACATGAGTCGGGTGACAGGGAGGTGAGCTGGCGCAAGTCAGGGCTTTGTAGAACATCCTAAGAACTTTCGTTTTTTTCTCCTAAGCCCAATGAGAAGCAATGAAGGGGTTTAAACAGGCGAGTGGCCTGGTCTGCTTTGTCTTGGAGAAGATGGCTCTGTAGTGTGGCGTGGATGAGAAGGGTCATGAGCAGAGAGGAGGCTGGGGGAAGGCGAGGGGAAAGGCAGCGGTGGTCAGACTGCAGGGCAGCCCGGGAGCTCGGAGAGGAATAGTGGCCCCACGGGGACGCCAGGTCACTCAGAGCCGTGCTTGTGCAGGAAGAAGGGCTGTCAGACAAAGAAGACAGGTAGGGCTTTAGGACAAATTCTGCCGACTTCTAGAGTGGGCTCTGGACACAGCTGCTGTCCCCGCATCTCCACTGGACCACCCCCAACTCCCAAGCTTGCGATTTCTGCCTGTTTCCCAAAAAGAATCCGTTTTGGTCAAAGTAAACCACTACTTTTATGCATCTCCAGGATTTCTGAAGTCTACAACAAAAGGTCCCCCGCTGTGCTTACCTTCCTATTCTTCAATCCTAATTTAATTCCTCCCTCTGTTCTGTAATCCTGCCCCCCCTCCTCTGAGCAGCAGCACTAGGTGGTCCTGACTTCCGCAGAAGATTTACTGGCAGGATGACATGGAGGAACACATTGTTTTTTTTTTCAAGATGATTTAATGACCTTTTTGGCACCCTCGTGACTGCTGAAATCTTCCGTAATTATTCAGTTTGGCGGCAGAGAGTTCTGTTGATCAGAGGAAGGCTGGTGTAGATGTCAAATGTCAATAAATTTGCAATCCATAATTGTAACCACTCGATGCCAGAGCAGGCCGGGAGACGACTTGGTCACAAGGCCATGAGTGGTTGAACCAACACAAGCACCGAAGCTTCTCAAGTGTTACACATGCAGAAACATTACCCTATCTTCCCTTCCTGCATCAGCTCATTTTCTCTCTCCCTACTTTTTTTTTTTTTCCAATTTATGTCATCGCCATTGTTTCCTTCCCTGGAGAGGGACACGCTTTACACTGTATTTTCCAAGGTCTTCTGGGTCCATCTCCACCCAGAACCATTGATGCTGTAAACACAGGCACATGTGTCCCCTAGAGAAGGTCCCTGAGTTCTTTTTGGTCTTGCTGTTCAGGTCTGTTTGGCTCCTGCTGAAGACCAAGCATTGATTTTGTTCTGCTTTGCTTGCTTTCTGAATACTGGAAAGACCTGTGTCAGGAAGTAGAGGCTGTTCCTAACAACGGAGAAAAGACCCTAATATAAACACACTTGCACTTTGACAGGTGCAGGTGAGCTGGAAGATGCTGGAAGATCTCTGAAGTCACAGGAACGTGTAGCAGAGGCATCTGCTTAACAGCTCATCTAATTCCTTGAACTCACCTTATCCAGTTTTAACCTCCGAGTCTCTAAGTTCCTAGTTCAAAAATGCAGAGCCTTCTCTGTCCTTGTGTTAATTTTTAAATTATATATCACTGTAGAGAGGCCCTGGTGGTGAACATGATGGGCCATTTTCGCATCTGAAATGGGGAATTAGAACTGAACATTAGCGATCACTTATAAATCACGAGAGCAAAGTGGCATCTGTGACCACACGATATTAACTGGGAGGAAATGCAGTGTACAAAGAAGGGGACGGGGAAGGAGGGGGGTGATTTTCAAGACAGGACATAGCAAGCGGAACATCACAAATTCCTCAGTGTGTGCTGAGCAACCCCCAGGACCCCGGGGGACCTGAGGTGAGGTTTGTCTGAAGCTGGGACCCTGCTTTGTGGCTGCCTTTCATCTTTCTTGCTAATATTTATTCATTTATTCATTCACTCATTCATTCATTTTTCAGTTACAATTGACATTCCATATTATTTTATATTAGTTTCAGGTGTACAGCATAGTGGTTCGGACAGACAGTTTTTCCTTGGCTGTTGGGGACTGTGTCCTGTGGCTCAGTAGCAATGAGCAGACAGGCAACAGGACATGTCAGTCTAAGGCAGCCTCTCAGCCAGGCCATCGGAATGTGAGCCAGGCACTGGGCTTGGGTACACGGGTGCTGGGTGGCAGTGCCCACCCTGGCTGGAGAGCACTGGAGAGGTCTGTAGGGCAGGCTGCCCGGGCTCAAATCCAGGTTCCGCTACTCCCTGGTGCTAAGAGCAAATGTCCTAAACTCTCTAAGATGCAGTTTCTTCATCTCTAGAAATGGAATAAGGGGTGAAAGAGATCATCCAGGTGGTACTTTAAGCCGATGGTTCTCAAGTTTGGGCATCAGACCAGCTGGAGGGTTTGTTAAGACCCAGAAGGCTGAGCCCCACCCAGAGGGGCAGGCTCAGTAGATGTGGGGTGGGTCCAGAGAATTTGCATTTCTAATAAGTTCCCACATGATAACATGATGCTGCTCCGGGGATCGCCTCTGACAACCGCTGCTCTAAGCACAGTACCTGGCACATTGTCAGAGCACTAAAACATCTGCTCTTACTAGATTTCATTCCGCCTTTGCCCCGTCTGACACCCTCTGTCCTGTGTGGTGCTGAAGCACAGAGGAAACCAGGAGACAGAAAGCTCGGAGAGCAGTGGGTGGCCTGGACGCTTGCCGGACTCCATTGAAACGATGTAAAGGAACGGGCAATATCAGCTCAGTTGTATCAGAAGGAGAGTCCCAACTGAAGAGCCTTGATTGGCAGTCAAGGCAATAGGCCTCCTCTTAACGGAAAAGATGGGACGGAAAATTCTTTTGGAAGCCCTACTTAAAGCTGTTCAGCATGTTAACTCAAAATTGCTGATCAACATCTCATGTTTATCACTGACTGCAAACTAAGTCAAAATTAATTTAGCAAAACAGGGAATTCATCGGCTCATCCGAGGCTAGAGTTGGTTTCTTACACAGATGAATCCTAATTTCAAAGGATATATGTCATCAGAATTGGTCTCTCCCCATCTTTCAGCTCAGATTTCCCCTGCGTTGCCTTAATTTTCAGGCACATGGCAAGGCTGTGTGGACCAGCTCCTGGATTATACCCTACCAGCGAAGGAGTTTCGGTGGAAAGGGTGCCTCTTTCTCAAGACTGCCGGTCAAATATGGAGATTGAGTTTAACTGGCCTGTGGGCTCATGCACTCTTGCAGCAATGCCTGTGGCAGGGAGGATGGATGGCCTCTTTGGCCTGGATCAGACACATACTCCTAGAAGCAGTAGGTGGAGTCTGCACTTTACAACTTGGGCTGAGATTGGTCTGCCCAGAGGGGTTGCTATACAGTGTTTCTTCAGGGGGAGAAATGACCCTGAATCCAATTCATCTTGTTCATGCTTGACCTAGACCATCATTCCACTCTTCTGACATCTGCTAATTTTTCTGATTCTGCAATGACAGCGAGTGGCCCCGCTATTCTCCCGGTTACCCCAGCACAGGGTTTATGAACCCTCGCCTTTTTCTCATCTCTCCCCCCAGTCTCCATTTCATCACTAATTTTTCTGGATTGGGCCTCCATGATGCTTTCCTACTTCACCCCTTCTGCTCTGTGGAAGCGCGCCCTGGGTCTCGCAAGAACGGGTGCAGTGGTCCCTTTTACACTCTAATCTCTGCTCACTGCCCTGCTGCAGTTTGCCAGCACAAAACTGCCAGATTAAAAGTCATAATTCAAAGCTCATACCATGTGGAGAAGACCTCTCATTTCATGAGTGTTTATCTCACCTCGGGGGCTTCAAATATAGTCTTTCTGGTCCTGATATTAACCATGCTCATCATTTAAATCTCAAACATCATCTTCTTTAAGCATCTTCTCTAAAATGTCTAAGTCGGGAGTCATCAAACATTTTCTATAAAAAGCCACATAGTAAATATTTTCAGGGTTGTGGCCACACCATCTCTGGCACGGCTACCCAATCTGCCATTGTCCCATAAAAGCAGTCATAGGCCATATGTAAATGCATGGGCGTGGCTGTGTGCCAATAAAACTTTATCAATGGACACTGAAATTTGAATTTCATGTCATTTCGTGTATTGAATATTCTTTGTTTTTTTTAGCTGAGCCATCCTGCCACCTGTTGGCAGCTCAGCGGCTGCTCAGCTCAGGCCGGGAATCAAACTGCCGTTGCTCAGAGCTCGCATTCTTGAGTGAGCTCTTAACCAACTGAGCTGCTCGACCGGCCCCTGAATATTCTTTTCTTTAACTTTTTTCAGCCATTTAAAAATGCATATTATTAGCTTATAAACCCTATACTAACAACAACAAAACAATCTAAATTAATTAGATTTAGCCCACGGGCCATAGTTTGCCAGGCCCTGATCTAAAGCCATCCAGCCTTCTCCTGTCCCTGTCTCATTTCCCTGTTTTATGTCCTTTAATAATACAGTGGTCTGATGTCATGCTATTTATTTGTGCATTCTCACGTGTCTGGCCCTGTGTTAGGCTCCTAGGATATAGCAGTAAACAGAATGGCATTTTCCTTCCCTTCACAGATCTCATAGGAGGAAAAAGACAGGAAACAAGAAGACAAATTAATAAGCAAGATTATTTCAGATCCCATGAAGGAAATAAAGTACTAAGGGCCTGAGTAACATTGGTGCTGATGTACTTTGGGTGCTCCAGAAAGGTCTCTTTGAGAGGTGACATCTGAGTCATGAAGGATTGAGGGAGCCAATTCTGAAATGAATAAGAAAAGAATTTCAGCCAAGACAGCAAGTGCAAAGGCCCTGTGGCAAGTAAGAACTGGGGGTGTTGGGGGAAACTGAAAGAAGGCCAGTATCACTGGAACTCTGTGAGCTCAGGGTAAAATAATTTTGAATATTTAGCACAGACCCACTTGTGGAAGCCATGGTGATGAGTTTAGCGTATTCTGAGTTCATTGGTGAGTTTTAAATAGAGGAATGGCATGTACCAAATGATATTTCTACAGATGGCTCTGGCTGCTGTGTGCAGAATGGATGCATGTGCGTGTGAATGCACCTTTTCTTTACCAGGAGCTTCCTTGAAGACCTCAGCCATGGGCCCTGCACAAAGTAAGCCCTCAACAAAAACTTTGTGAAATGAATGTCTTAATGAAAACCATTAACACAGCATAACTTTTTTGTGACCCCTTGACAAGCAAGGCTTTTTATAGCAGGTTCCTGAAGCAGGTCAATTTATATCAAATAAATTCAAAAATTACCACTTATCACATACAATGACCTCCCGTTACATAATGTGGCAAAACAAGCAAATTAATACCAGAGGTAATAAATGTCTAGGCACTAATGTGGCTTGAGTATGAAATATGTTCCTACCACTTTGAGAGTAAGGATTCAAAATGAGGACAGAATCACTGGCACCTTCTAAATGAAGCACCTGATTTCTAGATCCAGCTGCAGCCCACTGATGTATTCTCCATTCTCCCTCGTCATTCAGTCAACAGTAGTTTTGAACACATGCTCTGTACAGGCACTGGGACCCAGAAAGGAGCAAGACAAAGGTCTCCACCCTGGTGGAGCTTGTGTGCTAATTGGTAACCATGGAGGGAACAGCAGCCATTAAACAAAAGCAATCATTTCAGCTCCATGAGTGCTAAGAATACAGGGCAACGGGGTGGGGACCCAGAAGCCTACTTTAGATGGTGGGCAGGGAAGGCCTGTCTGAGGAAGTGACATTGTTGCCGAGGTCTGATTAATGAGAAGCAACTCATTACCCACTGAGTCAAGGAACCAGAGCTCCAGGCAGAAGGAACGGCATATGCAAACTTCCCGAGGTTAGAAAACGCATGGCGTATTCGAAGCATTTTCTAGAGCAGGAGTCTGCAAACTTGTTCTGTCGCAGGACCGGACAGTAAATATTGGATGCTTTGCAGGCCATGCAACATCTGTTGCAGCTCCTTGACCCTGCTGTTGCCATGGAAAAGCAGCCATAGGTGAAACATGAATGAGGAGGCGTGACTGAGTTCCAATAAAACTTTATTTACAAACACAAGCATAGGGCCGGATTTGGCCGATGGGCTGCCCTTTGCTAGCCCCTGATCTAGTGGGTAATGTCTTAGGCGGGGGTCCCAGAAGCGGACCCTGATATCAGGATTCCTGGGCAAGCGATGTCTTAAGAAGGTGCTCCCAGAGGGCCGGCCGAGTGGCTCAGTTGGTTAAGAGCTCACTCAAGAGTGCGAGCTCTGAGCAACTAGCGGTTCGATTCCTGGCCTGAGCTGAGCTAGCGCTAAGCTGCCAACAGGTGGCAGGATGGCTCAGCTAAAAAAAAAAAGAAGAAGGTGCTCCCAGGAGAAACCAGGAAGTGAGTAGAGAAGGACAGGGGAGAGGAGAAAGCCAGGCATGGGCATGACTTCAGACAGGGCCCCAGCCCCAGCCTGTTACCATGTGGAGTTCCGGGGTGTTTATTATTCCTGTCTGGAGGTAAGGGCTGGGCGCTGGTACTCCCACCTCAGCCAGTCATTGGCGAAGGGCCGTCCCAGCGGGCAGAAGCTCGCAGGCACTGGGGCCCCAGAAGCCACGAGCCATCCATGGAAGAAAGGTGTGTGTACGTCTGTAGGAAGAACACATAGCCACCAGGAACGGGACATAAGGATATGCTGTAAGGAATCCAAAGGCACCTCCCCAGTGCCCCCTTCCAAAGGTGTCACCATGGCCAGGTTCTTACCTAGCTCCCGCCTTTATGGAAAAAGGCCTGTTTCCCCAAAGGTAAATTTATGAATGAAAGTGTGATCTCTACCTCTCAGAGCTGATGTTAAAATATATCAAACTCTTTTGTCGCAAAACACGTGTCAAAAGAAGAGGTGCCTTTCTCCTCTTCCTTACTGATAAAATAGTTCATTTAAGCTGTAACCAAAACCGTACCTATACAGGGTCCAGGCTTTTGAAAGCCATCAGAGACACAGGTGAACGGCCTGCCATGCAAACCAATGAAGGAAGGGGAACTGGGATTGATTGAGCACCTACTGTGTGCATTGTGCTAGGAGTTTCCTTATCTTTTCCTCATTTAACCCTCGCCGCAGGCTTTTACTGGGGATATTATTATCATCCCCATTTAACAGATGAGGAAACAGGTTTGACTCTATGCCCCTTCAGGGCAGAACAGAAGCTGCAACATTTTTTTAATGCACAGCTCATATTTATGGACTGGACCTCAGAATGGTTCATAACCTGCTGAGGGAGACACAACAAGTAAGTGACAGAGCTGGGACCTGAGCCCAGTGCTGACACCCAAAACCATACATTCTCTAGTTGTCCCTTTCAGGCTGGAGAGTAGAAGGAGTAAACACCAATGGCTGACCGGCCACTGCGCACACGGCTCTGCACATGCGCAGGTGGCATTCCTGGGCGAGGCACGTGATGCGCATCATTTGCTCTCGTGAGGAGGCTTCTCAGAGACTCATCTCCACCCTCAGATCAGCAGCAGACCCCTGGGGGCATTTTTGCCCTGTTTCCTGGACAGTCCGTTCCCCAGATTCTCATCTAAGAGCCATAGTGATCTCACTCATCCAGTCAATGGAGCATTTATTATGTGCTAGGCACCATCAAAGCCCTAAACACACAAACTTTAATACCAATGACAGTTAACACTGAGTGTGCATGCTACCGGTTTTCTCTCCTTAGGTCCTCTCCGAATCCTTGCTGATAGGTTCCCTTGTGGAGCCCTATTTTGTAGGAGGAAAAACTGAACCTTAAAAGGGTTGAGGAAGTGGCCCGTTATACAGTTAGGAAGCGGCAGAACCAGAATTTGAAGGCACATTTCCCAGACCCACCCTCACGGCCACGACACATACACCGTCCTGAACCCCCAAGAAAGTAAAGGCTAAGACTTCCTGAAAGCTTACTGGGTCCAAGGTGCTCTTTTAAACCCTTTATACATGTCAGGTCACAGCCTTCCTGCCATCCCACCAGATGTCCCTGAGATCAGCCCTATTTTCCAGAAGTGCCCAAAGGCCACAGGAATTAGGCGATTTGACGGTCCCCACACAGCCTTTACCTAGTGGAGTCTGGGTTTAAACCCCAGATCTGCCTGATTCTAAGCCTGGGAAGCAAACTTAGAAATGTTTTAAATTTCCAAAAAACGGTAGGGGGAGAAATAAAACAATAATGATGGGAATGTGTTGAGGGCTTGCCCAGGAGCTAAATGCTGGGCTTAGCCCTTCCCTTTTTCAGAGCCCACGAGCTTTAGCCCCTGTGAAGTAGGTGCCATGCTTGTGTCCATTTTACATATGAAGAAATGGAGATGTCACGAGGACACGTCACTCGCGGTCACACAAGGGTGATGTGATGGGGAAACACTCAGCCATAGATCAGTGTGGCTCCCCAAAACAGACAGGATTAGCCCAATCCCCATTTTTTTTCACAAGCAGCTGCCCATGACCTGGGTTCATGAAGAATGAACAGGCGCTCACGTTCACCTTCTCCATGCGGAGCAAACGGCTTGAGTGTAGAGCCTGATGAGTTTGGGGAAAGAAAGGGCCTGGCAGTCGCCTGGGCTCTGTGTCACGCTCCTGACCGAATGCCCAGAGCAGGGGCCTTTCTTCCTCCTCCTCGGTCTTTCTCTTCTTCATTCATAAGAGCTCTGCCACCGCCAACAACGTGAAATGTGTAGCTTGGGCTTGTTGAGAATGGAGGGTGTCTGTTAAGCGTTGCTTCTTGGATGTTGGACTGCCACCTCCATCTTAGTCACGCGTGCCCATCTTTTTCAATCTAATGAACTCCAACCATCAGTGCAACTTAAGTTCGGCTGTCTGTTCGTGCATAGTTAATATTAAAAATGTACTAACAGTGTGGCTGAGAAATCAAATTATGCACATAAATATGCTGGCATCGCAGAGGCGGCGGCAGAAGCTGAAGTTAGCAACACTGATGCCAGTTCACATTTGCAAATCTCCCGTCAATCTGTCATTAAACATGTTATCAAATGATGATAAGTGTATGCTTCTTGCTTGCATTGGTGAGCCGGCTCCGAGCTTGATGCGCATTAATGGGATAATACGCATTAACATAGTTGTGCTTCGATGAACACAAAACATTTTTTAGCTGTCTCAGTTTGTTTCCCCCTGTGGCCCCCAAGTAAGTGTTTTGTGTTATCAAATTGCCACACAAAAAAAAGGGAAAACATATTACTTTTAATTAGCAAATGGTGATGGTGGTGGGTTTTTTCCCCCTAATCACCCCACCCCCCAATAATTCCTGTGTGTAGGCAATAAGAGGGAGAGAGAAGGAAAAGAGGGAGGGAGAGAGAAAGACAAGAGGGGGAGGGAGGGAGGGAGAGAGAGAGAGAGAGAGACAGAGAGAGAGAGGAGAGAGAGACTCCACTGTCTTCTTTCGGGAAAACGATTAATGTCAGAAACTCAGAAGCTGGCAATTATGCTCTGTTTTAATGCACTGGCCTTTCATCTGGGGCCCTCGCTCTTGACAGGGCTGATCGCTTCAGTTCAGTGATATGAAAGGCAGCAGAGGAAATGATTGCAGACACCCCAGTCCGTCACGAGCGCCAGCACTGAAAGGCAGTCCTGGCCCTCCACCCTGACACGGCTCGGCAGAGTCAAGGCGAGGGAGACAGATGGTGGCCCCGGGCGTTGCCCAGACGTATGGGTGTCACCATGCTGACTGAGGAAGATGTCGCTGCGACCAGCTCCCAAACGTGAGAACTGAGAAAAGGCACGGGCCCCCACGCAGTGAGAAACGCTCTATGAAAAAGCTAAGTCATGGCCGTTTCCTTGGCTCCTGGGCACCCACTCCGTCCCAAGAACGACCGCCAGTGTAGACACGGATTGGGGGCATCGGTATTCAGTTACAAGCTCGTTATCCCAGTGCTCTAGGATCTCATTGGGTGGATTTTTATCAAAGTGGCAATCAAATGTAGAAATTCTTGAATAGGCCCTCAGTCCTGTATTTAACAAATGGGGCTGGTGTCCAGCATCCATTGGGAAGCAGTGTTCTGAAGCGTTAGGGCACTGCTTTCACATGCGATCTGCTGGCACACTTGTGCGACAGGAGTCATTTATTCAGCACAAATGTGTTGAACACCTACTATGTGCAGAGACCACCGCAGACGCAGGGTGCCACGTGGACATGACCCCTGCCCTCGTGAAGTATCTAGTATTGGGGAAAAGGGTTATTTTTTTTTAATCATGACACAATAATTCATTGGCTTCATTGTGAAACGTGTGAGTGGAGGTTGGTGGGGTATGGTTGGGGCAGCATTCACTCCTTTACCACTAATCATGCCCAGGGTTATTGTGTTTGGCCTCCTTGTTTACATGTGTTTTAAAATTAACATTGACTTCTTGCCATTTGTATTTGTTCTAAGTGGGGTGAGCAGCTTATTAATGATTAGAATTATTGTTGCTGTTATGAACGCGCTAATTAAAAGAAAATTCTGTCACATGGGCTTTGTGAGGCAAGCACGAAACTTTACAGTTAGAGACGTCGGGACGGGAAGTGGGGAGAGGAACGTGTGAGATAAAGAAAAAGGCAGAGTTCAGGGTGAGGGGAAGGGTTCTCAAGGTCCCTACCATTCTCCGTGGTAGATGACTTTTCAGGGCATTTCCCCACTCGGGACGTGAAGAAAATCCACTTGTGTTTTGAGTGGACATGTCACGTTTGTATTTTGCTGGTCAAACCCAACTTGTCTCAGACTCGTGCCCTGAGGAGCTCTTGTCTTCCAAAAGTTCCTTCAGATATGTAATACCTCTGAATTGATGATCAGGTGCCAGACCCTAGGCTGGCCACTGAAGATGCGAATAAGACCATACACCATCCCTCCCTCGAGGAGGCCATGACATGGAGGGGGCAAAAAGAAGCAAACGCACAATTCCAGGGCCTGGGCGTGAGTGCCATGATGTAAGCCCAGGCACACAGAGGGCCGCTCAGCCTTGTCGGATGTAAGAACAAATTATTTCTTTGCATCATTAATGAGCTTTTGTTTAGCACACTCAATCTACTGAACTTTGTCAAAGAGACCAAAATAGGTATGATAAGAGCGTATATTTATTGAAAAATTAGGCGGCACTTCTCTAGTTGTTCGTTTTAACGGTCCCTTCAGGAATTGCCTGTTCTTGAATTAGCTGTTCTCTTCCTGGCCTTTCCCACTTGACCTTGAGCTCCACTAGTTCAGACATTGTGTTTCTCAGAACACAGCTCAGGCTCTGTCCCACAATGGGTGGGCATTTACATGTGTGTTGACTTACTTTCCAAGAATTATAGCTCAGATGTTGGACATTAAAGGGTGAGAGCAATGCACGTACAGTGTATGGAGCATGTGTGCCCCAAGAGCTGTCATGGGTTCAGAAGAATCAAACTGAGCCCAGAGCGTCTCATAGAGTGAGCAGCTGTTACTGACCTGTTGAGTATCCCCAGAAAGGAAGATGTTGTTTGATTATCTAAAAGCTTAGTGCACTTGCTTCCAGACTAAGATTGGCAAGAAGGTTGGGAAATACCTAACGAGTATACTGGGGAGGGGGCGGTTTGGGATTTCTTTCCCTTCTAAAATTATTCCTAGGTGCTAATATCACTTTGACAACAAATTCAATTCACAGCAGAGAAAAGTAGAAGTCACATTTTAGTTAATATTTTTCTTATTTTACCTGAATTACTCCGCTTGAAACTTTAAAACTCGTCATGACTCCCACCTTTTTTTTTTTTCTCCAAGAGTCTTCCAAAATGGAAAGCCTTTATATTCCATGAAAAGATCTTTCAAATCTTCTCCTTTCTCCTTAGAGCAGTTTTTAGTCTGAATTTCAAGCTCACTTCTGTCTGGTCGTCATAGAATTCCCCTCAGCAATCACCAGGAAGCTGCCCGCAGGAAACGCTTGTGTCTTAAAACATGATATAAAACATGATCTAAAACATGATCTAAAAAGCTTTAGACAGGTTTGTGCTTGTTCCCGGGGTCAACAGCAAGCGACGGGTCAATACGTTTTGGACTTACATTAATGTTAAGATTTCTGTTACTAGAAACCTGATTTTCTTCTATCCATGTTTTGCATTTTTTCCAAAGTCTTAGAGAATGAGTAGTCTTGGTGTGTCATCCGCAGTGACCAACACGCATATCATTCATTCATTCAACAGATTTATTATGTGCCTGCTATTGCCAGACACTGTAGCAGACTGGGACTTCAGCCCTGAACAAAACAGACAATGTCCCTACTTTGCAAGGAGGTGGCATTCTAGTAGGGGGAAGACCGATTGTAAACCGATCAAAATAGGACACAGTCGTCCCCTCATCGATTGGCGAGAGGGTGAACTCGCTGGGGTTTCAGTTGCCCGCAGTCAGCTGCGGCCTGAAAAGACTAAATTTCCTCAAACATCAACGTTGTCTCCTCCTGACATCCAAACATCAGCATCCTCATTGCTCCATGATCCAGGATCACCTGAGGCACTTGATTCTCCTTCTGACGTATCGTCAGAAGGTCAAGAGCAGCCTAACGCTCCATCACAGGGCCTGCACCTCACCTCTCATCTCACATCACGGGGAGAAGGGCGAGTACAGAATGGTAAGAAATTGTGAGGGTGGGGGGAGAAAGAGAGAGACCGAGAGACCACATTCACATAACTTTTATTCCAGTATATTGTTATAAATGTTTTATTATTAGTTATTGTTGGTAATCTCTTACTGTGCCTAATTTATAAATTAAACTTGATCATGGGTATGTATGTATGTATAGAAAAAAAAAATAGCGTATAGAAGGTTCAGTCCCATCCACAATTCAGGACATCCAGTCAGGGCCTTGGAAGGTATCCCCGTGGATAAGGGGGGACTACTGTATGTCACATGCTGATAAGTGATAAGAAAAGGAAAGGAAGAACAATCGGAAGGGAGGCTCTTTTAGACAGATTGTTGGGAGAAGGCTTGTCTGAGGAAAGGACATCTGAGCTGAGACCTGAGTAAATTGAAGGAGGAAGCCATACAGATATCTGGGGAGTCAGAAACAAGTCCATGTCTAATACTCATCACAACTAGATAAATTATTATAAGAGGAATAATATGATCAAAGAATCATCAAAATTGAAATGATTAAAAATTTTGCAATGAGTGACAAAGACCATTAATTACAACCAGGGAACCAAAAGACAATGAAATCTATGAATTTTCTACATTGCTATTTTTCAATTATAACTTCCATTTATAGCTTCTAAAAATTACCCAAGGAATTACAAATACCCTCAGAGTGAGGTGCAGCATTTTTTAATTTTAAGGATTAGTTGCCCATGATTAAAAATCAGAGAGATTTACTGAAACATCCAGATTTTCAGCTTCTCTTTAAAAATTGGGAAAATTGTCCATGGTGATCCCACATTTTTATATGGATGCAGTAGGAGCAAAGGAGTTTTACCCCCTTCAGACAGGAGAGGATTTTTTCATTTTACCTACCTGTTCTAACTACCTTACACCAACCCATGTGATTCATTTATATTTTTCGTTAAGCCTCGATAAGCATTTAAGTTTGTGACCATAATTTTATAGATTTATACTCTTCACACTTAACTATTCATTAGCTTATATCTATCACTAAATTAAAAAGTCCTCTAAAGCAAGAGGTAACCTATTTGTTTATTTAACTCTAACTTATAAAATGTCTAATTGTGAAATGTAATATGCTAGAAAAGAGGTTCAGAATTAAATGACACAGGCCCTCTTTTTGTGGGGCTCACTGTTCTTTGGAAAATAACAATATAATTATAATTATATACTTTGTATTTTTAAAGTGCTTTTAACATATTCAAAGTGCTCTGAGATCCATTACCTCATTTGGTCTCTTCAGCAATCTAGGAGAGAGGAATCACTCGTCTTATTGGTTATTACCGGTATGTGCAGAAAGATAGATACAGAGAGGTGAATGTTTGTGCCCAAGATAACACCGGCACCAGTGTCAAAGCCAAGACTAGAACTATAGTTGATGTCCACTCTCAAAAGGTTCTGTCTTGCTGATTGTAATCTCCAAATTGCTAAACTTTATCCAATTTTATCTGCCGCATGATTTTGTCAAGAAAGTTTTATTGGAACACAGCCATGTCATTTGTTTCCATGTTATCTATGGCTGCTTCCTTGCTATATAACAGCAATTTTGAGTGGCTGTGACAGAGATGGTGTAGCCCACAAAACCTAAGATAGTCCCTATCTGGCCCTTGAGATGAAAAGTTTGCCAACCCCCTTCTACCCCTCTGGTAGAAGCTTGGTGAGGGTGGGGGTGGGAGAAAGTTACACTGCCCTGTTCCCTGAAAAACTCGAAAATTGAAGGAAAGGTCACCAGTCCATGGTGAGAGAAGCTGGCCAGACCTAAGCATACCAGTCAGAAACATGAAGAGAAAAATTGGGGTTTCAACCAAAATTCTCAGTCATACATCACAGAATCCACGCCAGCGAACAGAAAAGAAATTCATTCAGTGCTATTATGTGGTTCGTGGACTCCAGCTATGAGGGCCAGGCAGCAGGCACCCGTGCCCACATTCAAGCCACAGCTGCACCAGCGCTGCTCACAGATCCCCGTCTAACACCCCTACACCCCCCTTTTTTTTGTTTCAGGTATACAAAACAATACACTAGTTAGCTTTTCCACCCCTCACAAAGTGACAACCCCCTCCCCCCATCCACTGCCCTCCCACCCCCGATATCATACATATCTATTACAATTCCATTGACTCCATTCCCACACTCTACTCCACGTCCTGTGACTATATATGTATTAAATTATAGTTGACATATAATATTACTCAACAGCAGCTTCAGATGTACAGTGCAATGGTCAGGCCTCTATACCGTCCATGAAGTGGTCTCCCTAACACGACATGAGACCGTCTAAAAATATTTACAACATTATTGATTATATTCCCCAAACTGTCTTTTCTATCCCTGAGGTAATATTGTAGTAACCCATTTATGTTGTCTCGTCCCTTCCCTTTCTCCCTCATCCCCACCCCCTCCCAACCAGCAACCATCAGTTTTTCCTCTGTGTCTCTGAGACTATTTCTATTTACATTACTCATTTATTCAGTTGTTTAGATTCCACATATGAGTGAGATCGTACGGTATTTGTCTTTCTCTGACTGACTTATTTCACTTAACATAATGTTCTCTGTTATCCATCCATATAACAGATCCATATCGTTGTAAATGGTACGATTTCCTTCTTCTTTATAGCTGAGTAATACTCCATTGTGTAAATGTACCACAGTTTCTTAGTCCAGTCGTGTACCGATGGGCATTTCAGTTGTTTCCAAGTCTTGGCTATTGTAAATAGTGCTGCAGTGAACATAGGGGTGCATATATTTTTTTTGTATTACTGTCTTGGGTTTTTCTGGATAAATCCCTAAGAGTGGAATTGCTGGGTCATAAGGTAGTTCCATTTCCAGTTTTTAAGATAACCTCCAAGCTGATTTCCATAGTGGCTGCACCACTTTCTTTCTCCTTACCAATTTGGATGCCTTTTATTTATTTTTCTTGTCTGCTTGCTGTGGCTAGAACTTCCAGAACTATGTTGAATAAAAGTAAAGGAAGTGGACAGCCTTGTCTTGTTCCTGATCTTAAGGGGAATGGTTTTAGCTTTTCCCCATTGAGTATGATGTTAACTGTGGGTTTATCATATATGGCCTTTACTATGTTGAGATATGATCCCTCTATTCCCACTTTGCTAAGAGTTTTTATCATAAATGGCTGCTGGATTTTGTCAAATGCTTTTTATGCATCTATTGATATGACTGCATGATTTTTATTTTTCATTTTGTTGATGTGGTTATCACATTAATTGATTTGCGAATATTGAATCAACCTTGCATACTAGGGATGAAACCCACTTGATCATGGTGTATGATCTTCTTAATATATTGCTGAATTGTTTGCTAATATTTTGTTGAGGATTTTTGCATGTCTGTTCATCAGAGATATTGGCCTGTAGTTTTCCTTTTTTGTACTGTCTTTGTCTGGTTTTGGAATCAGGGTGACAGTGGCTTCATAGAAAGAGTTTGGGAGCCTTCCCTCCTTCTGGATTTTTTGGAATAGTTTGAGAAGAATAGGTGATAATTTTTTTTTTGAATGTTTGGTAAAATTCACTTATGAAGTCATCTGGTTGAGGGCTTTTGTTTGTTGGGAGCTTGTTGATTACTGATTCAATTTCCTTGGTAGTAATCAGCCTATTCAGATTTTCTGTTTCTTCTTGAGTTAGCTTTGAAAGGTTGTATGCTTCTAGGAAATTATCCATTTCTTCCAGGTTGTCAAATTTGTTGGCATATAGTTGCTCATAGTAATTTCTTAAAATTTTTTGTATTTGTGTGGTGTCTGTTGTCACTTCACCTCTTTCATTCCTGATTTTACTAATTTACTAATTTGAGTCCTCTCTCTCTCTCTCTCTCTCTCTCTCTCTCTCTCTCTCTCTCTCTCTCTCTTTTTGATGAGTCTGGCTAGAGGTTTGTCAATTTTGTTTATCTTTTCTTCTCTGGTCTTCATTATTTTTTTCCTTGTACTCCCTTTGGGCTTGTGTTGCTGTTCTTTCTCCAGTTCCCTTAGGTGTAAAGATAGTCTGTTGATATGAGATTGTTCTTGTTTCTTTAGGTAGGTCTGCATTGCTATGAATTTTCCTATTAGGGCTGCTTTCGCTGCATCCCATAGATTTTGAGTTGTTGTGTTTTCATTGTCATTTGTCTTGAGATAGCTTTTGATTTCTTCCTTGATCTCAGTTTTGACCCACTTGCTATTTAGTAGCATGTTATTCAGCCTCCATGTATTTGTGTGCTTTCCAGGTTTCTTCTTATAATTGATTTCTAGTTTCATAGCATTGTGGTCAGAGAAGACACTTGATTTGATTTCAATCTTCTTAAATTTACTGAGACTGGTTTTGTGGCCTAACATGTGGTCTATCTTGGAAAATGTTCCATATGCACTTGAGAAGAATGTATATTCTGTAGCTTTGGGGTGAAATGCTCTGAAAATATCAGTTAAATCCAGCTGATCTAAAGTGTCATTTAAGGCCACTGTTTCCATGTTGATTTTCTGTCTGGTGGATCTGTCCATTGGTGACAGCACGGTGTTGAAGTCCCCTACTACGATAGGGTTACTGTTCATCTCTGTCTTTATGTCTGTCAATATCTGTTTTATATATTTAGGGGCTCCTATGAACAACTGACTTTTCCACTAGAACCCTGAAACAGCTGCCTCTGAGGTGCCGACAGTTTTTACTTTGTTGGGATAGAGGTGCCCTCCCTGCCTCTTCACAGTGTACCCTCCGGAATCAGAGCTGGTGTTTGTGAGGGGAGACCTGGGTCCTGTGCCTCCATATTAGCTTCAGGGAAAGCTGGGGAGTTCAGGGGGAGGGGGGTTCATTCCTGCCTTGAAGAACGTGTTTCCTTCCAGTCAAGTTACTGAGATGTTGACACTGTGGCACAGATTATATTTATTTTTGAAGAGAAAAACATGTATCACAGAAAGATGGCCAGTATAGCTTTTTTTTTTTTTTAACGAATAAAGGGAATGGATTTGGAATTTTTGTCAGGGTGCATTCAAAATTGTCCATGAAAAAGGACATCTGTGGGCACTGGACCTTGAGTGTCTGGCCTATAATGGAGTCTCCTATATAATATAATAATATGAATGGTAATAAATACTAATCACTGAGGCTTTGGGTGCATTTGTCTATGAGGTGGTCACATTATTATCCATGTTATGGATGAGAAAACGGAAGCACAAGAGTACTGACACATCTATACTTACAGGTGATGGAGTAGGTCGACCTGGAGCAGTTTGTACCCTAAACCTCCACACTGGCAGTAAAGAGGGTTTTGTTCATGAACTCGGAGCATTTTAGAATCCAGGAGCAAAGCAATCGTGACGGCCTCTCGGGCCTCTCAGCAAGTCTTGCTGATGTCTGTCTGGTTCCCTCCCCCTGACCAGTACATACACATACACCACTTTCTGACTATAAGCATATTATACTCTGCTTTCCCAACTGTATGCATTTATGCATATTAATAGTAGCTTCATTACCCAAAATAGTAGCCAAGGGTTTGCATTATGTCAGCTTCCACAGCCATAGCTCATTACATTTCTTCCACAACGCTATTGTCATCATTTTCAGACTTGGACTGAGTCTCAGAGAGTTCAAGTAACTTGGCCAAGGTCACACCGCTAGCAAGCAGCATCCTTATTTGTCTCCTCACGGACATGGAGTCAGGAACACCTTTGGTTCATGACTTATTCACATCGTTGGTCCAGTCACAGTCAATACTTTAATTAGGTAGGTAGGTAGTTTTAATGATGTAAGAACCACACTGAAAACAAGAGCATTGACTCGAAGTCCATATCCACTGAGCACAAAGCTCATGCCCTTTAGCACAGATCGTATGAGTATTTCTCATCCCTGTGGCATCTCTATACTTTTTGTATATAAATTAATAAATGTGGTGTAGACTTTGGACTCCTGCACCTTGCAGGAAACAGGAGGCTAGCCAGTCTTGCATATTGTTCAGAGTGAATGGGAATTACTGAGAAGTGTGAAAGGGAGGGTCAGGAACCGGCCTGCCTGGTTCTGCCTCCTACTATGCCAGGTACCAAGCATGTGCTCAGTCGTGTCTGGTAAATGTGAAACAACTAATTGTTAGGAAAACCAGGCCCTGAATTGTAGCATTTACTGATTTCTGCAGTGTAAGTACACCCACGGTGGGAAGATGTGTGCACTGTGGGCCCTCGTGAGCACCTGTGAGCTGGGACAAGCTGGCCCCTGCACACTCAGTGTGCTGGCAAGTCTCTTACCCTCCAGCCTCCCGAGGCAGGGCAAAGGCAGTGCCTATCTCAAAGATTCTTAGAAGGATTCATGACAAAATGGTAAAGCAGTGAGCAGTGTGTCTAGCACTGTGGTGGGTTTTCGCGAAATGTCGTTATTACTAGCTGGGGTTCTGTTCCATAGCATCCTAATGCCTCGTGCCTCGATTTCATTTACTTAAGCATAGTAATAAAATACTTCCCTGCCTCTGTCACAGGATTATTGTAAAGATTGAGTGAAATAATCCACATTGACTCGTTTGCAACGTTATAACCTTATTTTCTTAAAAAAAAAAAGAAAGAAAGAAAGAATTAAAATCAAGTCAAAACCCAGATTATGAACTTTTCTGGATGAAGGTTATACAGCTGAGTCATCCTCATTAGTTCTTCTGTCACCAGCTTTTCCTGAGCTTTCTGATACTAATTCCCATTGAGAAGCTGTTTCATTGAGAGGGGTTTGGAAAGACACCAGCTCGGTACAAAATTCAGTCCATCCAGAGGTTCTGAGCATCTTTTTGGTTCAAGACCTGTTGATCTTTTACCCTTCAATCCTCCTATCCATTTTGGGGAGGACTCTTCAAGTATCCCTGTTTTTAGATCTTATTTCTCCTCTTTCCCTTTGAAAAGCAGGATTTCCATCACGTCGTAAAGGTGAAGGCAGTATAAAACCCTCCGTCCTTCAACAGCGCTACTTTGGTAACGTGACCACACCAGTCCTCTCCATGGCTTGAGGCTCCAAAGGGATGTGCCCTTACAGTCGCTAGATTCTTTGCTCTGCACCCCCTGCGGTCTTAGAATATGCAACACTGAAGAACATCATTTTGCATTTCTCATTCAGCACATTCTGCTTAGTCACTGCATTTTTATTTTGTCCCCATACCCTCCATTTGAAAATAGACAGGCTTGACAGATGCTTCACCAATCCAAATCCATAAGTTGACCCTGATGCTCACAGTTTATTTCCATTGATAGGCCACAGCCAGGCCTCTGGATTGTAGGCTGGAACAGTGGTTATGGGCGTGTGTTCTGCAGTCCAAACCCTCCAGTTCAAATCCCGATCATACGACTTGCTAGATGTGAATTCTGAGTAAACTAGTTAAGCTCTCTGTATCTGTTTTTCCTATAAAAACATGGATAATGATCATACCTACCTCAAGGAGTACTTAGGAAAGTTGGTTGAGTGAATACATATATAAAATGTTTAGGCTATGTACCGGCTAATAATAAAAAAATTAAAATGTTAGTTATTATCATCATAAAGCTGTATTTTCTTAATTTCACTCAAGTGGAATTCATGCTTTTTGACATATCTGCAGACCCCTTGTGCTACTATTTATCATAAGCACTTTTATTAAAGAGGAAGTTTAATTAATTGCTAGCCTCAATGGAAAAGCAGTATCACTCACCAATAAAGGGAGCTAATGGAAAAGGATGGATAGATAGATAGATAGATAGATAGATAGATAGATAGATAGATGATAGATATAGATAAGTGATAGATAACTAGATCACTACTGTGTTTCCCCAAAGATAAGACTGGGTCTTATATTAATTTTTGCTCCAAAAGACACAGTCATTTGTTCATGTACAAAAATCTACATTTATTCAAATAAAGTCATGTCTAGCTGGCGATCTTAACTGGGGTTTATTTTGGGGTAGGGCTTATATTATGAGCACCCTGAAAATCATGCTAGGGCTTATTTTCCAGTTAGGTCTTATTTTGGGGGAAACACGGTAGATGATAGATATAGATAGATAGATAGATAGATAGATAGATAGATAGATAGATAGACAGACAGACAGACACATAGGTAAAGTGATAACTAAACCATGTTTTTCCATCTGGCTATCCCCTGATGCCTGAGTCTTGAATTTGTGGTCTGCTCTCTCTTTGTTGTGACAGAGGTTAGGAAGTGTTAGTGAGGTTACATCCTTGAACTTGAGACTTTCTTCTTGGTTAGAAGAAAATCTAAAGCAGAGCCACCCTTCAGTCTGTAGTTCTTTTTTTTATTGCCGAGTCGATGCACCTCCTGGAGACTTTTCACATACACTGTGACGCACACCCCACCCTTTGGCTAAGATGGGGCTGATGGATTCATTACCACCCAGTTCTGTGATGACTGCAAAAATCTCTGAGTAGTTAGATGGATATTATTCTTCCGGACTGTTTCTCCTCTCCAGCTAGTTCTCATTATCCAGATGTCCTTTCTCCAAATTTCTTTAAAAATGGTATGCTTTCATTATAAATTTTTCTGATCTAGGTCTGGGCTCATGTCCCCTGTGAAGTCCAGAGATTGATGTCTCACTGAGGAATTTGAAATTTGCTCTAGACTTCCCCCTGCTGAGCAGCCCACCTCCTGGCTCTAGGAAAAGGTCAGTCGTCAGTGGCTATTAGCAAAAGACTCTGACCGTGCCGTTGAATTGCTGTAAAGTTATATTACTAAAATGCTACAATCTAGCCTATAACATGGTCACCCAACATGCACTATGCCTGTGGTTCCCAATATTGAAGAATTAAACTCCTTCTAATTAAGCACTGCATTGTTATCGCCCACATTGATCAGTACACCAAAATGGGTGAAAGTGCTGTTTAAAACAGCTGGGCCAGCTGGCTGGCACCTCCCAGGATGTCTCATCTCCAGGCCTCTCCCTCCTACACCCTCTATCTTTTTCTGAACACACAGACTCTGAAATATCTTTACCCCTTATCATAACTCAAGTTTGTTCTGTTCTTCCTTGGTCTGAGGTCAAAGCCATCTTCCTAGAAACTGCTTTGTGTTCTTGATCCAAGGTTACAGTTAGAGTGATACAAACCCAGAAATACAACTTTTATCTTTTCCTTGTTCAAAGCAATTGAAAGTTTTGCATAGTCACTCAAATTTCTCATACAAGCTTTGGATATTTTTTTCCAAGGAAAGGCACTGAGATGAAACCAAGTTTGGGGATTTCTGCAGATCCAGGGACCCCCACACAAAATGGACTTCAGAGTCTGCATATTATGCAGATGAGAAAAATGAAGCACAAAGAAGGAAATTATTTACTCAAAGCAAATCCAGGGTCTTCGAGTCCCAATCCATTTACCCCAAACAACTCCAAGGCACAGAAAGGCATTTGCATCCCCCATAACACCCTGTCCCGATGCCCCTAAAGAGTAGGCCACACTGGCAGTAATGGTCTCCTTATCTCAAGAGTTAGCATGTTCTTATCCTCTCTTCCCACTACAGTAGATTGTTCTATACTTGACGTAATAGCAAGAGGAATGATGTCAGGAAATAAATTCACTACGAATGATAAAGCCTCAAATTCAGAAACATTCGGGGAAATTAATCCAGTGAGAGAAACCAGAGAATCCTGATACAATTTCTAATCTATCGACCACTGTCTTACTTGGGCGAGTCATTGCCAAGGGGTAGCAGTTGGAATAACTTAGTTTGAATCTAGACACCATCACTGATTAACTGTGTGACCTTGAGCAAGACAACCTGTCCAAGCCCCAGTTTACTGGTCTGTCTAATGGAGACAGTATCTACTTCCTGAGGCAGCAGTGAGGATAAAATGTTATAATTAGATTCATGCCTGACCCACTGAAAACACTAAATAAATGTTGTCTGTAATTATCAGGTGACCTATTTGAACAGCCCTCAACCTTGGATCGTCTACTATAGAATTTCATGGCCTCTTACATATATCAAATTTTGAAATTATACAAAATTCTGAAGCTAATTGTTGTTCTCTCCTTTCCAAGCAGGCAAGCAGGAGAAATAATGTAGCCATAAAGGGATCTCTTAAATGGATGGGGCTGGGGCTGGAGCTGTTTCTCCATCTCTCCCTCAGAGGTGTCCTTCTCAACCCCAAACCTGTACCCTCTAATTAGAAGAGCATTCATACATTCATTTAGACAAATATTTATTGAGAACCCACCATATGCCAGGTACTCACATATGCATGGGGACATCTATAGTGAACAAGATAAGCTCTCAAAGCTCTTACATTCTAGAGGAAAGGGCAGACAACCAACAAATAAAAACACAAAATCATTTCTAGGGTGGTGCTATGAAGGGTATTGGGGTGACGCTGTGATAGAGAATGTGTCATGTGTTGGGGTGTGAGTCAAGTAGGTTGGCTGTTTTGATAGGGTCATCAGGGATGCCCACTCTGAAGAGGTGACCTTTTTCTGAGACATAAATTAATTAGGAAGAACTGGCTTTGGAGATCTGGGGAAGGAATGTTCCAGGCAAAGGCAAAAGGGTTTGGCTTGTTTGAGAAACAGAGACGGGACCTAGTGTTGAGGAGGGTTGGGTGAGGTTGGACAGCTGGGCAGAGGCCCGAGGGCAGAGAATCTTATCGGCTGGCAATAGGAAGGCTCTGAGAAGTCACTTGCAGCAGTGTGAGCCCAGCAATGATGGCATCTGGTCTACCCTTTGAAAGCCTACATCAAGATGCTATGGAGTGAGAAGAACAATAGTAAAAAGCAGCTTAGAATTGAATCTCTTGTTTTGTTTTTAAGCCAAATAAGTCCTTCAAAAGGCCTGGTCACAAGTTACTTGCAACACACCCGGTAACTGTCCAAAACTTACTTTTGTCTCATTCTTGAGAATTGCTCTGATAAAGCAAAAGTACCTCTGTCAAGAAGTGACCCTGGCTCTCCCAAAGGGTTTGTGGGTGTCATTTTTTTGGCTTATGGATAGACTTTAAGAGTCTCCCAACACCTGTGAATTGCACAGTCCCGCGAGTCAGTGGCGACACCGTCCCACAGTAGGCAGGGAAGCTTGGAGCCTGCGAATCGTCTTATTCCTGGGCAAACCCCCAACTTAAGAGATGATGGATAGCTAACTATACCCCATCTGTTCCATTAAAGAGAGAAGCTGCACCCTGTTTTACGACAGAGCTGGAATGTTTGAACACAACTTGGAATAGTCGCACTAACAAGGTCAAGTAAAAATTGAGGAAAGCCAGTCAGATAATTAATCAGATAACTCAAATCCCGCCCTCAAGATTTTATATAAAATAACTTGAACTGCTATTTTCCCCTTAACTTATAATGACTCATCAGCTCACCACATAATGCAATGAGTCCCACATAATTATAATAAATCCCATATAAAAATATATTCCACATAACTATTATGGATCTGATTCCTTTAAAAAAACGTATTTTGTTATAAAATAGGCTAATGGGTTTTCCCTTTATGTTGCTCATTTTAAAATGTATACTATTTCAATTTTTTTTATCCCATGTATAGCTGCTCTAATTTTTTGTCATTTTGTTAACGTTATCTTTTTTGTTTGCTTTTCCTTCTAAGTCTAATTAGTTATTCTCCACCCCACCCCACCCCATTTTGCTTTCTTAAGCCTCCCAATTGCTAAATAATTAGTCAATGTGGATTCACTATATGCACGAAGCCCAACAGAGAAACAGCCATTGGCCTTTGGCACAACTCAGCAAGCGAGCTCTCAACACTGAAATTTGAATTTTGGCCCCATGTCCTCATATGTTGGTAAACATCTAGGAATTTAATTAGGTAACTATAATTTGGGAGTTTTTACTTGGACAATTCATTTTGCACCATAATTCCCAGATTCCAGGGGACACCGACTTCTAAATATCATACGGTGTTTAACAAAGGATGACACGTTGCCCAACGCGATTGCAGATTTTTATTCTTGAAAACTTAAAGAGTAAAATAAAATTAAGAAGAAGAAGAAAAGGAAAACGCATGCACGGTTTCCTCTCCGGGGTTTACCTTCTTTATTTCCCCCGTGCTGCTCGTTTCCTGCCAGGGACGCGTTGCTGTAACCAAGCCATTACACAAAGACATGCCAGAGACACTTGCGAATCAAGTGTTTATTTCAACAGAGCCGGCAATTTTCAGATTTCCGTTAAGTGCAGCCCCCAGCGAACCCTCAACTACCTGTTTTTAGTCGCTTCCTACAGGCTTTCACATCTTGGTAGATTCTATGGCATTGTTTCATAATGATCTTTAGGAGGGGGTGGGGGGGAGGACATAGCAAATGTCAAAGCTCAGGATGTATTCAAGAGGCCTTCAAGTCAGCACCAATTCAGGAGCTGCACAATCACTAAAGCACTTACATCCCAATGTATGCCTTTTAAGGTCAGGAGTATCATACAATCTCTCAGACATCTTGTTCTGTTCAAGTTCCTTTTCATTTTCCCATCCTAATGGCAGTTGCTCAAACTTCTTGAGAAAGGCCGCGTTTGATGTTCACCTGGAAGAGATTTTCTTGACAAAAGATTTGAAGTGTTTGTGTTTTCGTTTTCTTCTTCGCCTCTCTCTTTTTCTTGATCTGAAACTTAATGTTTTCGATCTTTAATACATAGGGTACAATGAGTTGTTTCTCCCTATCTTCTTTTTCTTTGAAAATGATTGGCATCTGCCTGTGTGGGTATCGTTTTGGTGAGTAAGTGAAGACAGCCTCAGATCAGCTCAACACACCAGTCAGCGTCATTAATTGGTCAAACATTCTAATTTCAAGTTGGCTTCTGAGAATCTAACTGCTGAAGCCATAGAGCTTCAGCTAGACCTCTTTGGGGATTTGGAGGAAGGCAGGGAGGAGAGAACCGGTCACAATTGGCCATTTGTCTCCCTTTTGTCCCCAGGGAAGGTATAGTGTATTTGTGTTCATGGATGAAATAACTTTAAGGGTACGAGGAACTATAGACAGGGATTTCTAAAAGAGAAAAATAAATAAATATTCGAAACAAGGTGATGTAGCAGAAAGAACCCGCAATTCAAAATCAACAAGACCAAAGTTCAAATTTCGCCTTTCTCTCAATGACTGGGTGACCTGGGGCAGGCCACTGACCCTCTCCAAGTCTTGTTTTCTTCAACTGTGAAATGAACATTTAAAAATACCTATGCTCCTGGTTTGCCAGGAAAATTAAAAATTTGGTAATGGTATTCTCAGGGTGCGGATAATCTCAATAAATGTTAGCCTCTGCCCATCCTCCAAATCCAACGAAGCCTTGAGTATTTATTCATAAAGAATACCTCAACCAGAGGCCTACAGGAACAACACGGCAAGAGGAAAAGCTGTGCCGCCTAAGAAGCAGCAGACAAGCGTCTGCAGAAAGGCTACGCTCTGTTCAGTCGGTGCCTCTTCCCTTTTTATCATTACTTAGTTGCTAGGCAACTTTAATCTCGTCATTCCCTAAAAGCACAGTGCCACTTTCAACCCTCAACTTTCAGATTTTTTAAAAAGGAACCTTCTATTAGGAGAAAATTCACATTTGTGGCAGTGCCATTTGAGGGAAGAAAATATATGTTTTAAAAGGCACCCCAGCCAACACGAATACATCTTCCATTTAGCACTCGGAGATGAGAATATCATAATATTTAAATCAGTTTTGAGAAGTTTCCTTGAAAAGGAAAATGGGGGCAAAAAATCCACTAGTTGAATACTGAGGGAGGCCACGGGGAGTTCAGTTACCATAGAGATTTAGCACTGGCAAATGGTGTTGGGGGGCAGATTGGTGTCTGTTAATTTTTGTATATTTGTAATTTATGTGTGTTGGCTCATTCTCCATGCCAGCTTAGATTTTTCTGTTTACCTGCCATTCTGCATGATGTGAGTGACGAATGACAGTGCCAAGTTTCAGCCATTTCTTTCATTTGTAAACATTAGTGAGGGTCAGAAGGACAGCAGAGAGCTCATGGAGGTGTCCCCCCCCCCCACCTGGGTTTTGACAAAGCTTTGGGGACAATTGCTTGGGAATTTTCTTGCAAAAAACCTTGCAAAATTCTCTCTGAGAATCCGGAACTAGTTCAGAGATCCATTTCGGTCTTACAAATTCTGGTTTCCTAGGACCTTTTTAATGACTCATTATTATCCTTTGGTGAATGCAAAAAATAAAAAAATGAGACGGAATTCTTTCTGTCTTATCCTATCACCCTGTGGCAAACACGAGCCTTGAAAATAAATTGTCTTTGTTGCCTAAACTGCGAAGTAACTGTCTTTCCAACGTAACATGGTTCCGGGCTGGGAAAGTAGACATTCACAGTGTTTCTCAGTCCTCTTCACACTTCTCTCGGATTAAGCCACAGGAAAATGTCAGTCCCTCTGACAATTAAATGGAGACAGTTCCATGCTCTCAAGAAAGGAGTAAGGAGATTAATACTTTATAGATACCATCCTTTTGTCTCCGTGAGCCGTGGACTAAGAAAGACAAGTCTCAGAGATGGGCTTCAGTGGATGTCAACTAATAAATACTCATTTCCATAAAATTTAAATGAACCCAGTAAAATCTACCTCTTGCTGTGCAAGAGCCCTATCTCATTACTCAAAATAGCAGCGATGTAATTATTGGAAGCCACACCCTCCGCTGAGGAGGAGGCTGGTGGCGGAGTCAGAGCTAATTCCCACGCTCACGGCCACGGCCGTGGTGAAAATAAGTAGCTGGGCCTCTCCAAGTGCTTTCTGCTCTAGGCCATCTCCCCTTCCAACCACATCACCTTATAAAATAATCATTCTCAAATGCGGGGCTGCATTTTGATGAGCCCAGAGATGTCGCAAAGATTTCTTTTTCTTTCAGCACACATAGGCAACCGCCCAAATATTATACTGGAAAACTACATGTGCCGTTTAAGAACATTCTAAACTTTAGACACCCCGCTGAGACGGACGGATTTGCCACTTTGCATTTTAAATGACCTTTAAGCAATGATGAGGTCTGTCTTGTTGAGACTGAAGGGCTTAACGAGAGAAGCCTTTTCTTCAGCAGACAAATATTTCCTTTAAAACACATCTTTTCATTTTAAAACGCCCTTATTTGAGTTTAGGCAAAATTGGAAAGCTGTTCTATGTGTTCATCTTCAAAAGTGAAACTGGAAAATGGTTTAAACAAATACGGAGGCGAACTCTTTCTCTATGAAGAGTGAGTCGTGTCTCAGACAGCTGTTACATAAGGTTTCCGATGGATTGAAGTATCTCCAGTCATTTGATATATGCTCAGACTCCCACCCATACCACCTTGAAATCCAAAGCCCTCTTAAAATTTCTGTGAGATTCCCGGAAACTTTACTTTTTTAGTCACTTCTGGCTATGATAAGGCAGGCAATATGGGGTCATAGATAGCGGTCCTAGAATGAAACTGCCTGGAATTAACTATGGGGTGACCTTGCTCCTCAGTTTCCCCATCTATGAAGTAGGGGACATACCATGTTTCCCAAAAAATAAGACCTAGCTGGAGAAGAAGCCCTAGCACGATTCCTCCAGGATATGGAGGGCACGCACCCCTCACATGATGGTTTTATGACCTGTTTCAGGGAGAAGGGTGCCTTTTCCACAAACTCCTTCAGCTTGAAATATTCAGTGTGCTATGGTGCCATATTTGGGCACCTAAAATCACGCAAGAGCTTGTTTTCCAGCGAGGTCCTTTTTGGGGGGAAACAGAGTAATAGGTCCTACTTGATAGGATTGTCATGAGGATTAAATAAGTGAAAATTTTAAGTATTTCCCCAGAGTTGACCCAAGATGGGCACAACCCTTTTTCCTCAATTATTCACCACCCCAAACCCTGCACAACTCAAACAACACATAGTAAAGTTGCATCCAAGTTAGAGATGATTAGAGCAACTAATTTAAGAGTTTTAGGGTCCCCTATGATTATAATATAGACTGTACCATAATATTACACTCCTTGTAGCATATGTAATATTACAGTATGACTGAGAAGTCCCTCCAGCCTACCACGTTGCTTGTTTCTCTTCCTCATCATCTCACTGCCCCCAGGGAGAAGCAGAACAAAACAAAAAAACTTTCCCTCTTACTTATACGGACCTATAAAATGTTTTGCCCCAAACCTAAACTCAGCCCTCAACCGATTTTGCACAGCCAAGATCTGTTAATGAACTTTTTGAAATGCTGACAACACCTCCAGGATCTTACTCGTTTCTGCTCCCCATCAATCTGGGTGAGAAAAAAAGGAGTGGATGAAGCTATGTAAATCGTGCTACCCTAACAGAAGGCCACAGTCTGTTCTCGTTTTAAATAGCCACTTTGTTTTTCTTTCTTTCCCGGGACAATGGTCATTTAGCTTGCTGGGCAGAGAAGTGCCAGCACTGGGGCATTCTGAGCTCTCCCAGACAGCAGGCAATGAGGAGCCGCGTGAGATAAGCTCCTTCTCAAATTTCAGGCAACCACGAGTGCTCTTGCCTTGCTCCCACACTTCCCGCTCTGGTTTTAAGTTGGCCAAGAAGGGAACGCCTTGACGGTCTCACCTTGAACATGTTTTTATGTCAGGATCTGGCTCCTCACTGGGCATCGCACAAGCAGATAAGCGAGGACCCAGCCCTCCTGGGTCTTAAACAGCAAGAGCTGTTTTTTCTCACAACAGACAGCCGCTCCAGAAGTTCCGAGGGTGAACCATTTTAGAGTCTCTGGTCCTCGTGGCCTTCCCCTCATGCTTGTCCCCACCATCGTAGGGTCCCCCTTGCTCTGTGAGCCTCCCAGCTGCGTGCAAGACAAGCAGCTGGGAAGGGCCACCAGCAAGCTCACCTGCTCTTTTTGCCAGAAAAGCAAACCCTTTCTTGGAGGGCCCCCACCCCCGTGGAAGAATTTTCATTAGCATCGTGTTTGCAAGAGTGTGTACTCAGCCACACGTAGATGAACGTTATGCTGAGCAAATGAGTGGTTCGCTCTTCGAGCTGCTACAGTAGAGGGAGCGCGAGCAAAGAGAGGGTGGGCGTGGTGGGGGTGGTAATGACCCTGGAATTCACTCTCCAATAGGATCCACCACGCGAAGAGAAGGAAGATCTGAGACTTACAGATTTGAAGTGTCTGATTTCTCGCTGTCGAACCTATCTGCTTATCAGCTGCACAATGCCAAGAGTCTGCAGGAAGCCTTAGGGAGGAGAAAAGAAATCAGTTAAATATTTAGATGATTTGCCAACATGGGAAACTTGCCGTTGGCAGCAAAGATGTATGAAGCCGGGTACAAAACAAGATGTCATTAAACGGTCTAAAAGCGCGTCCTCGTAATTAAGGAAGATGGAGGCCTCTAATTTGAAGAATGAACTCTGGGCTCAGATGAGCATTCGTTTTATTAATATTTATTGTGTGCCTACTGTGCGCCAGGGACTGCATGGGCTGACCCCACGCAACAGAACAAAACAGTGCCCCTCATGCCAAATCACTGGCCCTAATGGTTGTCATTTGTTGAATCCTAATGCTTTGGCAAGCAGTGTGCTAAGCATTTTATACACCAATGGTTTGTCCTCAGAACAACTCCAAGAAGTAGAGGGAACCAACCATCTGAGTTTATCTGGGACTAAGGTGTTTCCCAGGACACAAGGCTTTCAGTGCTAAGCCAGAGAGGTCCCAGGCACACCTACTAAGAGGGAAGTGAGGCTGACGGTGGTGAAGTGGTCTGTCCAAGGTAACACAGTGAGCACGTGGCACCCCTAGCATCCAGTCCCAATGCTGAGTTGTTGCCATGCCTGGCCCTCCCAGGCTACAGCCCGATTCCTAAATCTCTTCTTGAACCCAGAACTCTTACCTGCCTCTTCCACCCTTCTTTAGGCTTCTCCTTTCAGGGCCAAACACAAAAGAGTGAACCGTCACCCTTTTTGAGCAACAGAACTATCAAGAAAAAGCCCCCACCCCCTCACCCCCTGCAGTGGATGAACTTGGGTGGTCTTTTTGGGGCCAACACCAGTGAGTGATGGCAGCTCTGTGTGGACCCTGCAACACCGCCGGCCAAGGACTCCCCTCGTCCTCTTCTCCAGGCCATTAGCATTTAATTGCCCACAGACTGTTTCTGAGACCTGGTTGCACATTAGTGTCACCTGGGGAGCTTTATCCAGCACAGTGAAGCCAGGACCATTTCACGCAGAATCTCTAAGAGCAGGCCTAGATGTAGTAATTTTCCACTTCTTAAAAAACTGAGTTTATCTTATCTACAGGAAAGTGCATAAATATCAAGTGTAAAAAAAAAAATATATATATATACACACACACACACACACACACACACACACACACCAAGTGTCAATATATTTTTCATATAGTCACACTCATGTAACCACACCCCCCAAGATCAAAATATGGACTATTTCCAGCCCCGCCCCCACCCCAGGAGACCCCCTTATGGGTATAGATCTAGTTTCTAAACCCCCCTAGGCGATTCTAATGGGCCATCAGATTTGAGCGCCAATGGTTTAGGACCCATGGCCCATGTTACCAAAGAATGCAGTGGGTACATATGCCCTGCCTCAGTGGGCAGACAGGGAAAAGAAAAGAATTCCTAACAGTGCGTCCCACGATGTTCATTTGCACCTATGCTTCTCCCATGACATGGGGAGTGCCTCAAAGGCTAAAGCTGCATCTCGCCAAGAGCCTAGCAAACTGCCTGATCTGCCGTAAATATTTATCAGATGGCAAAGGGGTGGGGGAGGGGGAAGAATAAATAGACACGTGTATCCAGGAGTCACGTTGGGTCTCCATTTAGAAGTTTATTCGAGGTTCCCTGGGAAGCCGGACTGAACGCAGCCTTCAGCCCTTTTTGTTTTTGCAGCCTCGGCCTTTTTCCTTTGATCTCAGAAGGGCGAGTTGGGGGGGGGGGGATGTTGATTCTGGGTCTTGTTCTCGTGCAGAGTTCACACTCGCTCTGTGCATAGGTGGCACCAGTGACTCACGGCGTAATCCCACAGTGTTGAAAGCTGATGTCAGCTGCTAAATGGAGGAAAGCGGGGCATCTTGGTGGTGATGTGTGTGTGTGTGCGGACACGAGCTGCCGGAACATAAGCCGAGGACGCAGAGATGGATGTTGTGCCAGCAAGAGGCCAGTGACACTTCAGGATGACCCATGTTGAATGCCCACCTCGCCGCCCTGGGTCACTGGCGGGGAGGCCTCTTTTCTTTTTTTTTTAAATGTATAGGACTTACGAGTTTGAAAAATATGTATTCTGCCTGGAGGACAGTTAGCAAGACTTTATTGTGTCAGCATCCCCAGATCATTTATATATTTTTTTTCTGCCCACATATTTTATTCATAATATCTATTTTATTCTCCTTTATTTGGCCAAGATGCTGTTCGATATTACTGGTTTTCTCTTAGAAAACAAGCCATTATCAGAGCGAGGCCGCATGACTGTGGTTAACTCGAGAGTATTATTGAACAAGGTTAAAAATGAGGACTGCATTTAAGCAGCCGGGAGGGCGTCAGGGTTTGGGCTTGAGGTTTATTGTTATATCGCTTCTGAAACCTTGCGCTGAAAAGTGGGTGGGTAGGAGAGGGTGTGGAGTGAACAGTGACAGAGAACTCTGGGGGCAAAAGGTGGACTGAAGGCCACTTCAGCTCTTTGTGTGAAGAGGGGACCAAGGCTCGCCCACCAATGGGTGACACAGAACAGAACATTCGTACCACAGCACCCCACAAAGTGGCTAATAGAACAGACTACAAATTACTTGCTTTTCATGAAATCTCCAGGCAGTTCAGGAGGTCTTGACTACTCTCACTTGACGCAAAACTGATCTTGACACAAAGAATGGTCGTCCTGTTGCTCTAGACTCATTCAAGAAGTGTTTCAACTGTACGCTGGGTTCTGGACTCCACATGTGAGAACATGAGAATATTAGTTCTTTCTCCTCCTGCTCACATTCCAGAGCAAGGCCTGCAAAGCTCTTCATCGAAAACAAATGAAAGAAAGCATGTATCCAAGAGGAAGGAGAAGAAGGGAAGGGGAAGGAGAAAGAAAAAGAGAGGGAAGAAGAGAGGGAGGGAGGGAGGGAATGAGAGAGGAAGACAAGAAACCATTGCACATGAAACAAAGGTTAGGGAGGCAGCTTTTAGTTCATGAGAAGGGGGTTTAGAAATAAGAAGAACACAAATTTATTCTCTGGGGCAAGTAGACTGATGGATATTTCTAGCATATTTCACGTACCGCTCTCCCATTAGCATGCCACCAATACAGTGACGTCACCATGTTATGATCGCTTGCTTCTCAACTGTGTCTGTGGCCTTTGCAAAGCTCGGTCAGCCACGTTCCTGTGTCGGATCAAAGTGCGCTGACCTTCCTGCCATTCAGAGTCACTTGAAAATGAAAAAAATATGGACTTTCTTTCTTTGGATTCTTCTTTCTGTCTGGAGGAGAGTTTTGATCATTATAAGGAAAGCTGTGGACCCTCCTTTAGTGTGTTTGGTTAAAGTACTAGTCCCAGGGCTCAGGGGACAAAGTGGGGAGAGTTCATGATCAAATAAGTTTGGGAAATGCTGTTGACTCCATCTCATTATTGGACGGTCCCAATGGACATGAGCAAATTAATAGCTCTGGGAGGTCCTGAAGTAAAGAAACCTGTTAAGAAATGGCGTTTAACTCAGCATCCCCCAACTGTATTTGACCACAGATTTTTTGTTGTTGTTGTTTAATCCATCTGGAGTCCTTTTTAGAAAACAAGTGTTTTAAAGAACATACTTTGAAACAAGCCAAGGGCTGTGGACCTGAGTAACAACTAAATTATCCTTGCAATTCACTCAGGCCAGCGGTTCCTTTTGTAGATAAGGAAATGAAGTGACAGAGGTCATGTGATCTGCGGAGGGTCACAGAGGCAGAATTAGAACCACATGACCAGGACAAATGCATTTACCTCTGTGGGCCTCAGTTTCCCTGCCATTATTAGGTTAGATCAGAGGTTCTCAACTGGTAGGCCTTGGAGTAGTCTCAGATGTGTCACCAAATTCTGATTAATGTGTGTATTCATTGATTTGAAATAACACGTGTGTATCATGTCAGTGTCTGTGCCCCAGGAGCTCAGGCACAGGTTAGCTGGGTCACAAGGCTCTAATCCAGGTGTTGGCCAGGACTGCAGCCTGAGCAGAGGCTCGGCTCAGGAAGGGGTCACCTATGAGCTTTCTCAGGTTTGGGGCAGAAATCAGTTCCCTACAGCTCTAGGATTCAGGGCTTTTATTTCTTGCTGGCTGTTGACCGGTGGCCACCCTCATTGTGGCCACCCTCAGCTTTTAGAGGCCAGCCACACAGTTCCTTATCATATGGTGCTCCCCGCAACTTGACCACTTCATCAAAGAGAGGTGGGGAGAGAGTCTCTTGCAAGATGGAAGCCAAAATCCTATGTCCCATAATCATGGATGTGACATCCATCATCCTTGTCATATTCTGCTGATTGAAAGCAAGCCACAGGTCTGCTCACACTTAAGGGAAGGGAACCCCACAAGGGCATGGTGACCAGGAGGTGGAGATCGTGGGGACCATCTTCAGAGTCTGTCTGCCACAATGTGCAAAATTTATTTTTGCTGCACACGAGTATACCATTACAGAGATACCTGGTCAAGTGGAATGTTACATTGAGATGATCTTCTGAAATGCTGTAATGCAGGATGTACCTTACAACAAGCTAAAAGTGAGAGTTATAGCGCAGAGAAAAATTGCATCTCACAAGGCGTAAACTTCTAAAAGCAGCTCGTAACAGGAAAATTGCCCGTAGTCAAAATTACCATTAAAAATCCCTTAAGCCATCCATAAACTACAGTATACTTGTTTTTTGTGTTACTATATTGTGCATTACCCTGAACTATAATTCTTATGCAAGCTGAAGTTTAAAAATCATGCAGCCAGATTGAAGGAGAGTCTATACTCAGAATCTGGGCATTCAAACCATCTGCCTTAATACAATTTCCTACCAGTAAAGAGAATATGGATGAAGGATATTAAAGCATTCCTTCTGGCCTCCAGAGATTATGCCATTCTGTTTTAGAAGTAAGATTCAGAAACTTTATAACAGGCTAATAGATTTGTGTTGTTGTTGACAGTTAAATGAGATAATATACATGCAACAAACCATCCCTTGTGTGTCAGAGAGGAGACATTCAGTGAATGTTTGCAGGCTCTGAATATATGTCTTGACTGACCGGATACTTAGATACACATTGCACAGTCTTTGGAAGGGTCGTGGAGAGCTTGACCACATGCACCCTGCTTGTCCTATTTGGCATTTCCTCCCATAGGCCCCCAGTGCCGCCCATCTTCAGGGACACCTTGGGCTCATCTTCATGGAGTAAGGGCTTTATGGGCAATGTTTTATTTGAATGAGTCTTATATGGCCATCTTACCAGGAATAATGCCATTCCACTCAATGTGTAGTAAGGAAAGATAGTATGTTTGGGGGAAATGCAGTAAGTGTGTCTCATGAGTATGTAAGAAGCGAAGGTCAGGGTCACAGCCATTCCGACTCAGACAAGGAGACTGCTGAAAGGCACCCTAGCACGGAGTGTAATCACCAGGAACATTTGTACCAGTAACTGGGAAATGCGGACAGGCTCTAATGGCGACTCTCTTGTACCAATTGCAAGCTTGTTCAGATTGGACTAAGTCTGCCGTCGACATGTCTGGCTTTTGATGATAACGTACATACCCAAAACATTGCAGAACCTGGGATTTCTGTGAATGTTCCCTTATTGGTCCTGCCCTGAAAAGAGTGAGGGTTCTACGTCTGGTGTCAAAAGTTCAAAAGCCACAGGAGCCAGGCTCGTACCTAAATGAAAAGGCAGGCAGAAGGCAAGAGAGAGGGAGAGGCAGAAGGCGGGATGGCAAGGGACCGCTCCATCTCTGTGGAGGAATGCAGATTAGGATCCTTCTCCAGGCATCGTGTGGGTGGAACATAACAGACCTGCAGGTGGCAAAGTCTGTTTATATTTCCCCCCCCAACCCCTAGGTTTTTGAAAAGGAGAATACCGATACCCTGTGTGGAAGAAACAAGATAGTTGGTATTATGTTGGTCTGAGCACGTTGAATCATTTCAGATTTTGGATAATACAATGTTCATGCTTCAGCTTGTAGCCACAAGCTTCCAGGCAGGGTTAGGAAGAGGTTAGGTTTTATTTCCATTATTTTTCCTTGACGGACTGTCTCTCAGCAACTCTCACTACTGTTATCCCATCTGGTTATAAGTGCAATACAGATTTGGAATATCATTTTTATCTGCACATATTTAAAATGTAATGTCCAAATATTATGCTGTTTGAAAAGAGACACCTGTCCAAAAAATTCCCAGGAAGGTTTCAGAGAGTGCACTTAAGCTGAGATTTAGACACAAGTAAAGCTCATTTTTCATTTAGTAGAAACCTTCAGAGTAGCCAGGACTTGGAGTACATGCTGAACGTCCTGCAAATACAGTGATGCCTCATTTGTTTGACATGGGCTGTTCCATGGAAATGCATCTTGCACATGACTGACGCTTATTTATCCCTTTGCACATCGAATCGTGTATTTATTTTAAGCATCTTGCATAGGAATATCTCTGAGAGTGCATTACACACTTCCCTACCTCCTTAAATAGGGTACGAGAAACATAATTTAATCTTTGCTTTCGGACTCAGGATCACAGTCATGAATACCAAGTATTGGGCTGCTCTGGGCTCAAATAAAGGGCTGCCTCTGGGTCCCTACAGTGTAAACACGGCTGTTTGATCTCACTTGCAGGAACTGGAGTTTGTCATGTTTTGGGGATTGTGCCTACCAGCTTTCCATCTCATCCTTTAAGTGTTCTCATTGTGTCTAAAAGTCCTTTGGTTCCCTACCCATTTAATTTTGTCTCTTCTATGGAATAGGAAGGTAAAATGAAGAAAGCACCTAACTCTAACTTAGATGACCAGAAAGCCTGGATTATTTTCCTGCTTTTAATACACTCTTTGGCTTTGTTGACCTGAACCCATTACTCGCCCCATTCTTGGCCTCTGTTCCACCATGTACAAGAGAGAGGATCAAACACAGTGTTCTCTAATCGCCACTAGATCTGTTTCAATTTGCACAATCTTATACTGGTTTTGAGCCTGAGATGAACAAACATGTTAAAATTGTGCATCAACATAGAGACTGTCGGTCCTGAGTGAGGACTCCAGCATCCTTGCCATAAGCAAAGCACATGGGCTGTTTATTACCTCATTTGTTTATCGTTTCACAGTTACATTCTACATGCTTGAGGCCCAAAGAAAAGTGAGCACTCAGTAACTGGAATATCATGTTGTTTCAGTATCTGTTGCTGTGTAACAAATCAACCCCAAATTTAGCAGCTGAAAGAAACAATGGTTTGCTTTTTTTTCATGATTCTGTGGTTCAATAATTCAAGCAAGTCTCAGCAATTGCGCTCAATGTATGAACAGAGGGAGCTTCCTTGGCTGCATTTGCTGGCGAGTGGGCTGCACTGGCAGTTTGAGAAAGTCCTCACTCACATATCTGATGCCTTGATGCTGCTCCACCTGGATTCTCTCCTACCACTTGCTCTCATAATCCCATAATATAGTCCTGGCTTATTTACAACATGGTGGATGGCTTGCCCAGTGGAAAGCAAAAGCCTTTTAAAGAGTAGAGCAAGAATTGGCACATCACTTCTGCCACATTTCATTGGTCAAAACAGGTCACAATTCAAGGAGAGTCAAGGAACGGGGAATTAGACTCTACCAACTGGTGGGTAGAATTGAGTGTATGTACAAGAAAGGAAGGAATTAATGGTGCCCATGTTTGGAAACTTTCTACTACACATTTGAATACAGCTTCACGTTGTATTTTAGAAGCCTAGCAGTTTTCTTTCAATGTCAAAAGTATTCATTAGTCTTCATGTACCTAATTATTCTCTTAAGTAGTGTAGGTTTGGTAAATAGCACACTTCCTCTGGGAAAGGAATAAAAAGCAAATTCATACTTTTAATTGGGTATTTCTCTGAATTGGGTTCCAAGCCTATATTTTTCTCTTGTAAACATACAGCAAAGTTTCTGAGTCTTGATTCAGTATTTGATGAATCAAAGTCAAATCACATGAAAAGAAACATTACCTCTTTCTGAACTTTCTATATAGCTGCACTTGATTCTGATTGTTGTCAAAATTCTATGGAAGTGTTGGCCCAACAAGTCAAATTACCCAACTGCAATATTCTATTTGCTTTCTTATCAAGGGAAAATAGGTTCCTTTCTCTTTGTGGTTTTTGTGGAATTCCTTTTGTCAGTCCTGATGTTCATTCATTCATCTCCCTATGCAGATTTGTTCAGCATATTCTATGTGCCAGTTAATGCATAAGGCAGACATCGCCCTACTCTCATGGAGTTGACATTCTAGCACAGATAAAAGATAATAAAGAAATAACTGATCAATTATAATTGCAATATATGCTGCAAAGGAAAAGTATAAACATGTGTTCTATATCATAGAGACCAAACATAGTCTGAGAAATTGGCAGAGGCCTAGAGGAAGTGATGTTTCAGCTGAACCCTGGAGGTGGGTGGGTATCCATTAGGTGTAACTACTGTGGAACAAGGTATTGAGGGGGGCACTCCAGGCAGAAAGAAGAGAACATACAAAGACCCTTTGGAAAAGAATGGGAAACAATGAGTTCAAGGAACTGAGAAAAATCCAAAGTGTCTGGAATGACAAGAGCCACAGTGAAGACATGTGTGTGATATTGAAACTAAAATAGCCACTTAAGAGCTGTGAAACCTTGGGCATAATATTCAAACTCTTTGAGCCTCAGGGTGAAGAAGAGAAAGAAAAATGGCGACTCTCCTTTCCCAACCTCCCCTACCCACAAAAAGGCACACACGCGAATCTCACCTGCCATCTGGCTAATCATCGTTGTTGTTGAAGTGTTAAGTGTATCGATAGCATCTTCTAGGTGCCAGGCGTTATGTTACACGCTGGGAGCAGAAACATAAATAACAGTAGGTGCACAATAAAGGTGAGTTGATTGAGAGGAAAAGACAGTGCCCTTCAGGAACCCTCAGCCTATCTGCTAGGGAGTGAGGGTAGGAGAATGGAGGGTTGCCCTGAAATACCATCATAGCTATGGGGAAATTATTTGGGGGTACCGTCAGGTTAGAGTAGAATGTGGAGCAAACCTGAAACTGAAAATATCACTGTGCCCCCCCTTCCATCCAAATGCATTTCCAAATAGTATTTTCTGTTTAAAAATGACAAGAAAAGGACATGCATAAGAGTAAAAGAAATCCTTTCTAGGTTTTTTGATTATGTGTTTTGGGCTGAGATCATCAAAGCTAAACTTTGTTCATTTTGTATTTTATTGTATTATGCATACTTTCTGGTGCTCTCACTTTGCCAGTCATCTAAGCACATGCGTGTCCTGCCGTTTGGGTAATTTTGCAGTGACTGCAGTGTAGGAGATGACAGAGGAGGTAGGGTCCGTCTATCGGGCTGTTGGGATGGAGTGAGAGAACAGGAAAGGAGGCACCAATTAAGCCTTGTCGTAAAAAGCGATGTGTTAGTTAGGAAACAGATTCCAGTTGCTATTTTTTTTTAAGTCCCTAATATAACAGAAGCTTACATCAGAGAGTTTACTTCTGTCTCACCTTAACCATACAAATACAAGCAGTCTCAGGACAAATATGTTAGATTCAGTGTCCTGGTGCCTGCCCCCTTCAACACATGGCTTCCACCCCAGGGTCTAAAATGTCTGTTCTGCACGCCCCACCCCCCACCCCCACTCCCCATTATATCTGCATCGAGTCTGCAGAAACGAGGAAAGGAGATAAAGGGAAAGCATGCTCATTCCTTCTAAAGAGGCCACCCACTTTTGCTCATATCTCATTGCCAGACCTGGTCACATGGTTCTACCTAGCTGCAAGGAAGGCTGGGTATTGTAGTTTTCATCTGCGTGGCTATGTACCGCACTATAACTCAAGAAGTTCAATTACTAAACGAAGGACAGAATGGATTTTGGAGAACAAGCAACAGCTGCCACCACAGATGGCAGGCGGGCAAGGCCAGCAAAAGACAGGAGCTTATGAAAATCATCTATGAGGTTTTGCAGTGTCCATTTTATAGAAGAGGAACATAGAAACACAAAGCGGTTAATGTAGATACAGTGGCATACCAAGGAGGTGGTAGGAGTGGCCCCACCTGGGGACAGACAGTAGAGAAGTGCATTGGATCACAAACCCCATGAAAAGCTCTTCTACGTTGTGTGATCACCATGAACTAAGTGATTCTAACACATCAGTGATCAAACACTTCTCCTTCTGGGAAAGAGCATTCCCACTGTCTCCCAGCCCCCAGGCCACGGCCAGGCAGGAAGTGCTGGAAGAGAAGTCTAAGATATCTTAAGTGTAAACAAACAGTAGAGAAGGAAAAGGCCTGGGGCAGACCCCTCCCTAACGCGGGTGCGCGCAACACACATACACGTGCATGTGCGTGTGCTTCTCTTCTTAATCCCAGCTGGCCCCTTTGCCATCAATTAATAAACCTTGTCCTTGAAACCAGTATGTTCTGGTATTTACGGTTCAGTTTAGATCTTTGTTCAAATCCTGGCTCTGTCATTTCCTAGGTCTGTGACTTTGAACAAGTCAACGACTTGACAGTCTATCTAGACCAGTGATTCTCTGACTTAAATCCGTGTGAGTCAGTCTCCTGGGGAGCGTGTCAACACACAGACCGCGGGGCCGCACCCCCAGAGTTTCTGATCCACTGGGTCTGCGGTGGTGCTGGTGAATTAGAATTTGCAACAAATTCGCAAATGACGATGCTGCTGGTCCAGAGAGAACACTTGGAGAACCACAGGTCTACGGGGAGGGAAATGTGTTTTACCCTTCATTTTAGTGACTGCAACTACTTCTAAAAGAACTGGATGTCATGGGAGGCCATGGGAGATTTAACTGTTTCTGAAAATGGAAAATCCATAGTAATAACACATTGTATTATCTAATGACTTACAGTTTTTACTTTTCTTTCACAAAACCCAGGCATTATTGATCACAATGATAGTTCACAGTTTTCATCAGCCTCACTAGATTCCAAGCTCAACAAGACAGAGGACCATTGTAAATACACCACCAGCTCAATAGACCGCCTGTCCCATAATAACTGCTCAATAAATATTTGTGAAGCACATGAATGTATTGAGTTCTGACTATGTTCCAGGCATGATGCTATGCACTTGATGGGCATTATCTCCATGAATCCTCAAAATCATCATGAAGTAGATCCTGTCATTGGTTCACTTTACAGAGGGGGAAGTGGGGGCTTGTAGAAGCTAAGCATCTTGGCAAGGGTCATTTATCAAGAGAAGGTCAAACCAATACTGGACCTCCAGGCTCATTGTAATTCTTCATGGCAGAGGTCAGCAAACCGTGTCCTGTGGGCCAAACCCTGCTTGCCACCTTCTTTGTAGGACCCGTGAGTTCAAAATGGTTTTACGTTTTTTAAAGGGTTGAACCAAAATGAAAAAGAAACCAAAAAGTAGAATAATATTTCATAACATGAAAATGGAAGTTCACATTTCCATGCCCCTCAATAAAGTTCTGTTGGCATCCAGCCACACCCACGGGCTGCCACATTATCTGTGGCTGCTTCTGGGCAATAGTTACAGAGTTGAGTAGTTGCCACAGAGCCCACAAGGCTCCCAAAACCAAAGCTATTTACTATCTGCCCTTCACAGAAAACGTTTACCGATCCCTAGTCTTTGGGTTCATATTATCCTTTCCATAATGTTAGATTCCAGGAGAAATGGCTCCAGGTGAAAGTCATCACAATTAATCGCTTCTTTTATATTTTTTAATAACACCCTGTTTCAATAGGCTGCTTCCAATGCCACCATTAATGCTTCAGTGTTTTGGCTTAAAGCTAGCTTCAAGTAGTGCCTTTTAAGAGGCAAATACCCTTGAGAATGGTAGCTCATTATTTACTTAATAACAGTGAAAGCAGTGTGGTGTTTTGCAAAAGCCAATGGTCCAAGAAAAAGGCCACCAGGATCTCCAAATGTGGCGATGTCTAGTTTTCCAGTCCAGTTTCCAAACAGACTCTTGTACCCAAAGCTTCCAGCGCGGCTGGAATTCCCTGGCCATGGGGAAGATAGGTTGCAGACTGAACCTGTTCGCTGGATCTAGAGCAGCGGTTCTCAACCTTCCTAATGCCGCGACCCCTTAATACAGTTCCTCATGTTTTGGTGAGCCCCAACCATAAAATGATTTTCATTGCTACTCTATAACTGTAATTTTGCTACTGTTATGAATCGTAATGTAAATATCTTTTTGTTTTCTGATGGTCTTAGGCGACCCCTGTNGCTACTGTTATGAATCGTAATGTAAATATCTTTTTGTTTTCTGATGGTCTTAGGCGACCCCTGTGAAAGGGTCGTTCGACCCCCAAAGGAGTTGCGACCCACAGGTTGAGAACCGCAGATCTAGAGAATCAAAGCTAGGGATTAGAATGGTCAAGTTCACATAGAATATTGTTGATTATGTTTTATCCTTTTAAATATGTGTAAGTCATAGAAAGCTCTGCAGCCAAAAATATTGACGGCATTGATCTGTACCAACCACAGAAGCAGCCCATGTTGGCTGCAGTGGACAGGCTGTGAAATACTTAAGATAAAGATGTTTTCTGATGGAAGACGCAGCTCCTTGCCTGTTTCCCCTGCCCCACCCTGAAAGCAGGTTCCCACCGACCATTCAGAAATGCCAGTCAGCGGGAGGAAAAAGTCCTTTCGCAGCCCACGTTGACATCAGCACAAAGGCCTCACATCCAGCACGAGAATACAAATTTCTGCAACGTACACAGACTTTACAAGGAGTGTGTCAGAGCGAATCGTATGACGAGGCCTGATGAGCAATGTTGGTTTTCTTACAGAGTGCAGCACCTTTATCATTCGAGGGAAAAACGGCACTGCTGATCAGCCGCCCTCCTTTGGCACACCCTGCAGTCCACGGTCCAGAGCAAAACGTGCATGCATCATTCCCTTATTTGGTTAACCAGCCTTCTATTCTGCAAGGTCGAGCACCCACTCTGGGCGGGCTCCTCTGCTGAATGTCAGGGACACATTTCTGCCCTCCACAAGTCTGTGGAGACAGGCAGACATCAATTTCAAGGCTTCTTGGTGTCAGAGATTTTCATCTTGTTTGTCTTTCTAACAACACAGGGCCTGGCACGCGGTACAGGCTCAGCCCGTATTTGTTAAACAAATGGCTAGATGAATAAGCTGACTGTAATGCAAGGAGTGGAAAATGAGCTGGGATCATAGAAAAAGAACTAAGTCAGTCAGGCCCCAGAGGAGAGGTGAATTTGGGCTGGGCCTTGAAGGATGCATAAGAGTACGGGAGGGGGACAAAGGAAAGGACGCCTTAGAATGATCCTTCTGGAAAAAGGGGACAGAGGATGGATCTTTCTTCCTAAGACCCTGCCAGAAAATAAGCACGGAATAAAACAACATAGCTAAGCCTCTCCATAAATGCACCCACACCTTCTAGACTTCAACGTGTAAACACTCTCCAAAGATATACAGATGCACCAAAGCTTCCTTCTGCTGCCATTTGTGGGATTGCTCAGGGCCTGGCAATTAGGACAGTTGTTTTGTCCTTTGTAATGATCTGAAGAGGACCTAATGAGTGGCAACAAATGAGTCCTAAGCGGCTAGGACAGGGCGCGGGAGCCTAGCATGACATCACGCAGGAGTTTCCAGGTGAAAGGGAGAAAAGAGGGGTTGGCATCATAGGCACAAATGCTGTGGTGCTTCCCTAGAGTAGACGAAGGTGGAGCCACTGGGCTCAGTTCCACTCACACTTTCCTGAGCCCCCCGCCCAGGGCTGGGCACCATGCTTGGCATAGCGTGTAAAACAACCTCAGCAGGAGGGGCAACTTGGCACGGTTGGGGAGAACATAGGCTTTGGAGTGAAATGTTCATTTATTCATTCACTCAGTCATTCGTCTACTATTTACTGAGCACCTACTATGAGCACCTACTTTGTTCTAGACACAGGAGACACTTGCAAAAGACCAAAGAAAATGCTGCCCTGGTAGAATTTATGTTCCAGTCGTAGAAGACAATAAATATTCATGTTTGTGGAGTGCCTACTATGTGGCGGGCATTGTTTTAAGTACTTTACACATACATTAAATACAACATTTAAAACTTACAGGAAATGTGGAAGTGACAATGATACTCTCAGTTTACAGATGAGGAAACTGACTCACAGAGTTGAAACAACATGAGAAATGGAACCCAGAGCACAGGCCTCTGGTGCCGGAGTCTGCGCCAACTGCCACATTGGGAAAGGCGACAGCTGCCTTTTTTCACATCACCTAGGAAGGCCTCTCTGAGCAGGGACATTGAGCTGTGACCCAAATTATGAGGAGCCAGCCACCCCAAAACCCAGGAGAAGTGTTCCAGGGAGAAAGAGCACAAGGGGCCGAGGCCCCAATAGGAGCGGAGGTTAGTTCACCCCAAATAACAGGCAGGGGCTGGAATTTCATAAGCAAGGCCGCAAGTGGCATGGGGACGAACCAGAGAGGTGGGCTGGCCAGATCTCATTCGGACTGTGTCTGTCACTTACTGCACGGGTAGCAGGCACTTCAGCTCTGTAACTTCTCTCGGCCTCCGTTTCCTCATCTGAAACTCGAGGACAAAATTTTTCAAAGAGAATAGATATAATGTGTTCACCCAAAGCCCAGAGCAGAGCAAGCGCTCAATAAATGTGGCCCTTGTTCCTGTTAATAAGACAAACGCCTGCCCTGAAGAACGTCACAATTGCGAGACGTACAGATAATTGCGATACAGTAGGGTCGGAATACAAAATGTTTCTCATTCCGCAGAAACCTTGACATCCCAGATGTGGTTTACTTCTTGCATTTGCTTTCCTTTCTTCAAGAGACTGTTCAGCCTCCCTTTCTAGGCCATCACTCTAAACTTCTATGGCCAAGAGCCCTCCTGAGTGTCCTTCCTTTCAGCTCACCCCAGACCCACAAGCAACCCTCATCCCCACCAGCACCAACCAGCTCACCACGGACAGATGGAGGGTTTTCCAGGGAACAACCAATATGGCAGCCACACGTTCCCCGTGGCTATTGATCCCTCAGTGCTCTCGCTGCCGCGGTACAGGCGGGACAAAGGATGGCGCAGGATGGCGTGCGGAGAGCTTGGACTTTGGGTCCGTGGAGCCTGAGCCCCTGCTGTTAGCTGAATAACCTTGGGCAGAAAGACAGCCTCTCTGGGACTGTTTCCTTGACATTTTTATCCTAGCTTGGCAAGTTTGGCGGAGATTAGAAATACTATCTAATTTCACAAAGTAGAAGACAGTGATTTTCTTTTATAAGTAACAGACTTGAATTCAGCTCTCCTGATCTCGTCTCCTAGCTGCACTCCTGAGAGTTGCTGGCTGGCCTTGGCTGCCTTTCGGCCTCCTGTTGAGCCTGTGAATGAGGCATCAGAGGTCCCTACCACCCAAGGCCTCCCTCTTCCATCCCCTGCTACCCCTGAGGAGGGCCCTGCTGCAAACGCAAGTTGCTGAGCCAGTGTTCCTGCACTTGGCTCTGCCCGGGCCCATAATCCAGTAAAAAGCAGTTTTCTGGCAAGGAGGCTAACACCCATTTGAACTCTAGCCTAAGAAACCACGAGCCGCCCAGAGAAGTGAAACATCACCCTGCCCATTCTGCTGAAGCCTCAGTGTTTGGTGTCCATGGAAACGAGTGTCTTAGGGGCTGTGAGTGTATAGACCCGGCCCCCCGCACATTTGCCCAGCGGATGGATGACCAACCTTCCCAGATTGCCCTGTCACAGGAGGTTTACTAAGATGCCAGTCTTTCCGTCTCAAACCAGGGATGTCCTGGGCAAACCAAGACAAGTTGGTTACCTTACATCTGAGTGTGATCTGGAAAAATGCTGGACTGGGGGAAGATTCTTTCTGGTGCTGAGATGTCAGGACTGTGACTCCAGGTGTGTCCTTGGCACCTCAAGCCACTTCTTGTGGTGTGACCCTCACCTAAGCCTCCGAACCTCTGTCATCATAGGGTGCCAGGTGACTTACAAAATGAACTTCCTTGGTTCACAAAGTGACAATAATGTGCCATCTTTAGAATGTGCCTACATTCTACCATGTGAGAGCTATAGGTAGTACCCTGGACATAGTTATCTAATGACTAAATAAATAACTAAATGAATGAATAAAGGGCATAGTTACAAGTTAAAGGCTTAGACAGATGGATAAATAAATGAAAGAATGGCAATGACTGTTTAAGGGTTCTTCCTTCCTGTCAAATCCACTCCTTTTTATCTCTTCAGGGAGCTTTATCACATCTTCTTGATCAGATCCTCTAAGACCAGCTGACATGGGGTAAACCCCGGTTACAGGGCCGAAGGACTGGGGTTGTGGTCCAGGCTCTGTCTCTCAGCCCCTCCGGACCCCTTCAACCTCTGTTTATTCACCTGTGCATAAGGCTTCCTATCCCCCTCTCTAACATTATATGACGATCCCTCTAATCGCGCTCACATCACCCCTCCCACGTGAAACCTTTCCCTCACTCACATGTTCCTGGGAGAACATTTTGGTCCATGCGAACGTCTCCAGAGGTTGGGATTTCAGGCTCTGGGCAGAGGTGTAGGAGCGGAAGGGTCCCTCGTGCCTCTGAGGTACATCAGCGAGCAGACGGCCTCCTTCGCTGCACACGGCACTTGCTGGTCCAGCCACGGCAGGTCCAGCCATGCAGAAGCTCTGGGTGGGGAGAGGGAGAGAAGCAGCCTCGTTTTCAGCCTCTAAGCCTCTGCTCGGATGTCACCTCCTCTGTGAAGCCTTCCTGGACTTCTTGAGCAGAGCTGCAGTCTCCTTCCCCTGTGATCTCGTGGCCCTGGGAACGTCCCTCTGCTCCGGTGTCAGTGCGTCATAAAACGCGTCTTATTTCCATTCTCCTCCACTGGATTGAGAGCACCCGGGCACAGCGACAGTCTACCCAGGGCTCAGCTCTGTGTCGGGTAGTCAGCTTTGTGCTGCCTGGTTGGATTTGTGAATCAACAAATGACCAAATTCATAAGTAGAGTGGCCACAGCCAATGCTGTTCCAACCACAGCAAAATGCATGGATCTGGCAGAGTTTCTGAGGCCTAATTATTGGGGAAAAGACTTGCCGAGGGATACGGGATCCCCCGGAAGCGGTGTTTGCTCTTGGTTAAACTGCATTGTGAACATGGGGACTGTGAACGTGGAGACAGGTGTTTTTCTGCCTGAAGCATTTTATTTCTCCGTGTTTTGTTTGGGGTTTTAACACTTACGCTCATTATCATTTACCCGAGCTGAGATCTCAGGCAGTTCATTAATTGTGTTGGAGCCCTGCTCTGTGCAATTTCACCTGGCCTACTTACATCTCTGAGGTGAGGACTTGTTATAACTTGGGTGTTTTAATGACTTTCCCTGGAAATCTAGATCTTTAAAAAAAAAAAATCATCATCATTAGTAAAGAAAAAGGTGGGGATGTTGCCCCGGCTTGGGGGCCCAGGAGAGGAAGCTGTGTGTGGACATTGAAGCAGGCTGGGGAGAGCACATGGCCTCTGTGTGCAGACACCACTGCCCTCCAGTGGAAGAAGTGTCAGGTCCACTCAGGAGGGTCACTGCCTCCATGTGGGAGGACCAAACCATGGTTGGAACATCCACACCTGTATGCCGGCCAGATCTGCCTTCTGGAAGATCTCCCGAAGGGCCACCTTACCTCTAACTCAGGCAAGCAGCTGCCTGGGGGGAGAGGGGACTGCTTTGTTTGTTGGTTTTTAACTGTGTGATTTATTTGGATCAGTAGATATAGGAGAAAAAGACACATGGAGGGCGGACCTGTCCTAGAAATGGCAGCCTTGGTATCTTGCATGAAGTGCCCTATGCTCCTGCCTCCTCTTTTCTCAGCTCGCTTCTCTGGGAAGGGGAAGAAAGGGAGGACAGTGCTTAACACAAAGAAATGCATTGCTGATGGTGGAATCGCAGATGTGAGTGTGTGGGATTCTATCATTCTGGTCAGCAAATACACAGTGATCGCCTTCTGTGGGCTGGGTACTAAAGGCAGAAAGACACTATGACAGGGACTTTTACCCTGGATGAGCCCACAGTTCAGTGAGATATACAGACCTCGAAACCGATAACCCAATTCAGTTTGTCGGGAGTTAGGGTCTCAGCATTTGTGGTCTTATTTGCCATTTTGGCCGCTTATCCCTCCACAACCCTTGTACAGGATAAAGACGTAGCAACTTCTCTTTTCGCTGTGGCATAAATTTGATCTGTTTCAATGTTAATGAGAAGGAGCAAGTCAATTGTCCAGTAAGTGCCACCCGTCAATCACCCAACATCCACCTTTCAATAAGGCTTTGCTCTCTTTCACTCATCATTGTGTATGCCATAATGCCGATGACGTGACACCATAACCGTGTTTCGTTGTGGGAAAGTGCCATCAAGCTGAAGAAGAAAACATCATTAGTAAGAGGTGAGATCTCTAAATGCCTAAAGGTATTTAGAGAAAATATGTGACTCGGGAAGAAAATAAGAATTGGGAGACTCCCAGGCGCCTATATGTGTAAGCCTGTGTTCCCAAATTTGGGGATCTGAGAGGACCTTATGCCACCTGCCCTGCAAAGTGGCAAAAGTCCATAGGTCTGCAGTTATTATGATCAGGGTTTCCAGGTGAAAATTAGCTCCTGTGGTACATGAGTTGAGCTGTCCTTGGAGAGGTCAAAAGGGAGAATATTTGAAGCTGGAAAATATTTGAAATCAAGGTCATGGCAACCTGAGGCCACATGCACTGTACGTGCAGCAGGGGTGTGTATAAAGGATGACGAGGACACACGTGAGGGTGCCGGTGAGCCCTGCTCTCCTGTCACACCTGGGACACAGCCCCTGAGAGTGAGACCACTCCAGACCATATGCACTTGTTCAGTCGGTTGGGTAGAATGTGTCAAACCAGGACCCACAGGTCACAAATTGCTCCTTCAGTCAGGGGAGGGCCCATCATCAGAGCACTGGCAGTGGGACATCAAAGTGTTCTCAGGTTCCTGGGTACTTACTGACGCCCAGTCACGAACTCTGTTATCCATTAGAAACAACAAATGCCTTGGTCCAAAATCTGGAGCTCCAACGATACCGGGAAGACCCTCCCACTCACCAGTGGGTCAAGGGTTGTTTCAAGAGATGCGCTGTTCGCTCTGCAATGGCCTGTTTGTTCATTCTTGGATGCCGTAGATATTGACTAAGCGCTTCCTGATCGTTTGTGCCAGGCTCTGTACTATCAGAGAAAGCCCCTGCTCACAGCAGGACGAGCATATAAGCTAGTGAAAAGAGAGAAAATAAACTGGACTCTTTCTGGGTGTGATGAGAGTTTTGAAGGCATCAAAACAGGCCAAGGAGCCTGTGACCTGGGATGCTGGTGAAACTATTGGGCTGTCGGAAAAGTCATGATGCATTTTTGCAATGAAAAACATAGAAAAATGCGTCATGACTTTCCCCATAACCCAGTAGTATAAAAAGGGATGAATATGGAAGGAAATGCTGGCCAGTGTGAAAACTTGTCAATGAGGAGTGACCCACCCCCCTGTGCAAAGAGCAATGGCCAGGAGTAGAGAGAGAACTGTGCATTTAATGGGCAGAAAGGCCTTGAGGCTGCAGCCTTGTGAACTTGAAAACAAGTGGGAGGAAGTGAATTCAAAGGGACAGGAAGGGGCCAGATCATCCAGGGACCTGAAGTTCATCCCAAAGAGTATGCAAAGTGAAGTCATTGAAGGGTTTCAAAGATGAGGGATGGGGTGTGTGCCGGTGACACAGTAGGGAAAGATAGACATGGCAATACTGCTTACCTATAGCGTCCAAACATACTATGGTATCATGACCAGTAGGAGAAAATGCATGCTGATTAGTTCAGTTTCCGGGAATTGCACATAACTTGTAGCATGCTTTACCTATGCAGCATCTTATGAGAAAATTCACATAAGCAAGTACTCGAACTCTGTTCATAAGCAGTTTGAATCGCAGCTTTACAGACATCATTTGTAATTTAGGCTACTTATTCCCACAAGCAGCTCACAATAAAGACATAGTAAGCTGAACTTTTTGTAATGTTGACAAGAAAAAATAGTGTCCATGGGACTGTGTCAAATACAGTCAACTTCCTCCTACACCTGTGCCCTCTGACAAACAATTTATTATTGACAACCCACTGATAATTGATTGTTTTCCATGTAAAATCTGTGGGGAGGCATTTCTATTTTTAATTTAGTGAGGAATTGGCATCTTTCTATTGTGATCATAAGAAGACCGAATATTGTATTGTCCCCATTTTTGCATTCGTGGCCATGAAACTCTTATCCGAATCAGATGGTTAATCACAGGAACTATTTTAATTTTTATCAGTAAGATATTTTCTTTCTCCTCCTTTTCTTAGTTTTATTATTTATTTCTTTTCTGTGTCATCTTAAATCTTTTTGTGGCTAGGGGTAGAATATCAATAAAGAAAATTACATGCTTCAAGGCCATAACCCCATAGTCTGCATGATATATACTTTAGAAATTTTATATCCACCAGTGGCAGGATGTGAACAGTTAGTTGAATTAGCAATTAAATACACTATTATTGATAATTTCTATAAAATGTTAAGCTTCAGGACTTTGGCCAAGAATTAACACCCAGGCAAGCTTCATTTCTACGAGAAAATCAGGTTCCGCCATAAATTCAGGACCTGACGACTGCCATAAGACAGGTTTTAAGCTTAGCATAAAACGGGACTGTTTCTCATCACTGGCATGCATTCGCCAAAGAACTTCAACTTCTGTCTCCTTTCCTGTTGAACTTTAAAACCCGGAGAGGCAACTGTCTGTCGAGACTGTTGTGTCTAGAGAGCCGGGCTTACGGCAGCAATCCAGAGCGATAAGTTTCAATGCTTGATCTCCAGCTCAAAACTTCAGGAAACACCTTGATTGTGCCTCGCTAACTGCAAAATTAACTTAAAATAAAAATACATGCATAAAAGAGTCCTGCTTCTTTGCTTCCTGCCAAGCAGGAAGTATGGGGGGGGTTCCACACAGGCCCAAAGCCCACCTTGCTCTGTGCTCTAGCCCTGAAAACCACTTATGCCCGAATTGAACTCTGGAAAGCCCTGCTTTCTGTCTTCCCCTGATCATCTGTGTCAATGTCAGCCTCACAACTGGCTTTCACTGGCACAGCTGACCATAACCACACTGGAGTTATTAATCAGATAATTCCACATGTGGGATTTGAATAAACATGGCCCTGCGTTTGGACTAATTATAGGGATAATGGTTGTGAGGAGAAAAGAGAAAAAGATGCCAAATTCCATCAGATGCTCTATGTAGCTTTCTGTATCTTTGCTAAAAACAAACCGAAGAAGTCATCAAAACCAGCAAGAACCTCATTTTTTTTAATAATATAAGCAATAAATGTCCACTGAAGAGAAATTAAAGCATACAGGTAGACACACAGGGTAGGGGGAGAAAGATGTTAATGTACTTATAGTATTAACCTTTTTTTAGATATTAATGTTTAGTACACAAATTCTAGACCTGAGGTTGTCAAACTCAGGCCCCACCAGGCTAAATCCAGCCCACTTCCTGTTTTTATTAATAAAGTTTTCTTGGACACAACCACGTCTGTTTCTTTACATATTATCTTTGGCTAATTTTATGATTCAATGGCCAAGTGAGTAGTAGAAACAGAGCCCAAGTGACCCACGAAGCCTAAAATAGTTCTTGTTTATTATCTGGCCCTTTACGGAATAAGTCGGCCAGCCCCTGATCTACACTTTTTGTCTCTACATATTCGTATGTATATATACTCTCATACAAATTATTATTATTATTATTTTTACTGTTCAGTTTGAAATCATTATAAGCCCACAGGAAGTTGCAAAGAAACACAAGGAGAAGTCCTGTGTAGTCTTCCGGCAGCTTCCCTGTGGGTGGCATGGTATATAACTATAGCCCAATATCAAAGCCAACACGAATTCAGATTTTACCAGTGTTATGTGCAGTCATTGGTTGTGATATACACACTTGTTAAATAGAAAAGTGATATAAAATACCACCATTAAGGGTGACAATAATGAAAAGTCCTCAACTGACAGTCAAGGGGAAAACATGAATATAGTTAGTGTATCCTGGGAACCGCTAAGCTTCCTGGGCGATCCAAACCACGACTGTCTTCTCCAATGGTCACCCCAAATACACACTGTCCAAGACTTCAGATGCAGGCTATCCATCATATTTTCACCTAAACTTACAATCCTTTCCCCTTTCTCCCTCTTGCACCCTCATTGTCTTCACACACACACAGACACACACACACACACACACACACACACACACACACACACACACACAAGCACACAAGCATGAAATACGACTGCGAGATCAAAGATGTCAAAGAGGACAACACGATGCTAAGGTCCAGAAACCCTCAGCCCCTCCAAAGCCAGCGATCAAAGAGAAAAATGACATTCAGTTTATTCAAATATATTTACCTGACATCTGCCTGGGATTTGTCTGAAGTGTGGAGGCCTTCTTCCCACATGCCTGGCCTCAGTATATAACTGTTTGCAAGGGAGGAGGTTTTCCAGCCTCCACAGCTAAGGAGAAAAGATGTCTGTTTCTGGCACACTGTAAGAGAAGGAGAAACACCTCTGCCCAGCATGTTATGAATTGCATTGTGACTCATGACCCCCGGACAGAATTGCTACGTGTCCACGCAGATTCTGGACGCATTAATATTTGTGTTCAGTGGGGCTGGGTTAGTAAGCCCGGGTTATATATAGGTCTTTAGGAAATGTATGAAAATAGTTGGTAGGGAAGAGTAATAAAGTGGTTTTTTGTTTGTTTGTTTGTTTGTTTTTAACAAAGACGACTTAAGAAACAATGTGATTGAGAAAATTTAATAGAGCAGTTTGAATGGAAGATAGTCACCAACCAGAGAGAAGCCAACAAAAGGTGTGCGTCCTCGCCTGGACCCCAGGGAGGACTGTGTTGGAAAAGCAGACAGGCCTGAGGTGCTCAGTTCTCTTTCTGGGTCCTGATAGGAGCCAGGAGACATGAGCCAGCATAACTGGGATGGGGAACAAGGATGCTGATGGGAAGATAAACTCTAAGGAGGCGAGGATGAACACCTAGGGACCAGTCAGGAGGCTATTGCAATAACCCAGGTGAGAGAGGACAATTCCTTGGACCACTGGTTCTCAATGTGTGGTCCCCAAACTAGCACCACCAGCATCACCTGGAAACTTGTTTAAAAGTAAACTCTTAGCCTCACCAGGGACCTCCTGAATCTGAAACCCTGAGGGTGGGGCCCAGCAAACGGTGCTGTAATAAGCCCTTGATGTGTGTCTGACACACATTAGAGTTTGAGACCCACTTCCGCCTAGGACTAAGATGTTAGCTGTGGAGCTTGGGAGGGGCATCAGGCTCTGCATATGTTTTAAATGTAGAGCTTGGGCGGTGGGCAAAGGCTCATTAGGGTGGGTCCCTTAGGACAGGACCAGGGTTCTTCTTCAGGTTGTCACGGTCCCCGGTCAGCCCTGTACGGTCCCTCTCTGATTGCTGTAGGCATTTGATTTATCTCCTGCCCTAGACTCATGGGTGAAGGAGGTAGACATTTCAGTGATGGGAATCCCAGAAACTTCTGTTAGAAATATCGCCTTGGGTCGTTTTCTTCTGCGTGGGAGACTCATCTCAGACTTCCTCTCTCGGAAGCGTGGGAGGAGGAAAGAAGAACGTCTGTACTGAGGTTGGGAGGAAGGGTGTTGGAAAAGAAAGAGAAGGAATGGGCCCCATGGTTCTCTTTTTCCAATCTGGCCCCCCTCCTCCAGAGGCAACGCTCAGGGTGCCTGCTGTTACTTCCAGCAAGTGTGAGAGAGGCAAGTCACCTTAGCCTCATTTGCCAGGTGGCAAAAGTTGTAGCAGCAAACTGCAGTTCCTAAAACGCAGCTCTTATTAAACACTAAGCCCAGGCAGTGACCCGTTCTGTCACCTGAAAGAATCTACAGTTAACACGGGGGCTCTAATCAGGATATTAGTGGGTTTGTTTTTTAATTCCTATAATATTTGCATCAGTTAAGAAAAAAAAAACCAAAAACTTGTATTTCAACCCGCATTCGGTTCAGAAAGTGGACTCTGTGGGGTGAGAAGTGACAGCATTTGGGAAGCTTTTCTTGGCTCCTCAGGTGAAATGCGAACAGAGCGGGGGGATTCAGGTTGTTTTAAGAGAAACCTTCATTAAGAAATCAAAGGTTGAGCCTGTGACCGACCACTCTGTCACACGGCTGCTGAGCTGCACGAGAAAAGACAAGGGTGTCAGGAGGAGAGAGCCTTTTGTGCAAGGCTGCTACATGCTGATCTTCCCTGGTGTCTTTCCAGGGCTGGGTATGTCATGACTCAACCCAGCGAGATAAGGCGCTCACAAGCTGGACACTTGCAAATATACAGTAGCTTAAATCAGATTAATTCTTGGTTTGCAGTTACCATAGTTCATTAAATCTAAGATTCCACTGTTTGTAAGGTGTGCCCTTCTTTAGGGACCTCCTAGCGGAAAAAACAACAACCCTGCCAATTAATTAATTGTAAGGTTTCATTGCTTGAAGATGCGTTATGATATATGGAAATGCCCCGAGGTAGGCTGTCCAAGCTGGTAGGTGGGCATGGGGAGACAATCAAGGACCCGTCTTCTTTCCAGCTCTTTTCTCTCCATCAGGCTTAGCATCCGTGTCTTGTCCCCATGCTTGTAACTCACGTGGCAGCAAGATAGCAAATGCATCTTCATATGTCATGACCCCTTTGCAAAACGAAGGAAGAAAAGTGTATCAGTCAGGATTCTACCAGAGAGACAAAAAAACCACTGGGAGATATATACCAATGGGATTTTATTCATTCATTCATTCATTCATTCATTCATTCATTTCAAGGAATTGGCTTATGCAGTGGTGGGTCTAGCTGGCCAAGTCTGAAGTTGGTAGGGCAAGCCAGCATGCCCAGGTAGAAGCGGAGGCTGCAGTCTGGGGGTAGGATTTCTGCTGCTTAGGAAATCCTCAGTTTTGCTCTTGAGGTCTTCAACTGATTGGATGAGGCCCACCTTCATTATCCTTTACTTAAAATCTACTGATTATGGACTTCAATCACATCTACAAACTCCCTCCACAGTAATACCTAGATGAGTGTTTGTGGAACTCAGTGCTAGAGGCTGGCCAAAGTCGGCAGGTAAAACGAACCCCCGCAAAGAGGGAAGTGATCAAGGAATATCTTCTAGCTAGGTTTTGCCTTTTTCATCGGGGAAAGACTCCATTCCCCCCTACCTCCTGGTGGCAGATCAGTGTCACATGACCACCCCTAACTGCGAAGGAGGCAGGAGGTGAAGCTTTGATTTTTTTTCAGGCTTTATAGGAGGGCATATATACAGAGGGTGCCAAAAAAAAATGTGTACACATTTTAAGAAAAGGAAAAAACTGTATTAAAATTGTAATCCTCGATACAGGCTGATAACAAAAGATGAATACAAGTTATGTTTGACTTCTGCAATTACAAGAGGTGCTCAAAGTGGTTCCCATCAGCGTAATTTTAAAACAGTTTTTCCCTTTCTTAAGATGTGTGTACATTTTTTTGGCACCTTCTGTATATAGACACAGGGAAATCGGCTGTGAGTGAGTGTGATTGGGCCAACCCGCACGCTCCTCCACTTCCTAGTTTCTGGACATTTAACGCGTACAAGAGGCTGAGCAACCACGTGCTGCCTAGATTCGATTCTTGTTCATCATTACCAAAGATAATTAAATAACATTGACTCCCAACGTGAGAAACTCATTCCCCTTCCATGCGTGGCTGCTGAAACGGCTTTTCAATTTAGAGGAGTGCTATAAAATGCCTCTCAAATTATGTAAGGCAAAAAGTAAATCCACTGGAAGGAAAATATTAAATAAGAAATCAGACTAGTGGTGTGCTGAAGCATCATGGGAAGGTAGCGACCAGCTCACTAAAGCACCAGTCAGTACATTAGCATATGGCCCCTCCATGCTGCGATTGGCTGAATCACAGGTTCACGGCCCCACTCGCTCATGTAGCTTGAGGTGTGATCACCTCTCTGAACCTCCGTTTCCTTACCTGTACAGCCGGGACACTATCTGTACCTACATCCTAGGTCAGCCATGAAGTCTGCACGGCGCCTGGCCTGTCACCGGTAGTCCTCAGCCATGGAAATGTTTCTATGACATTCATAATTTCCCCAATGCAGGAAATGTTTTCATAACCCGTTCCACCTACAACTGAAGGACTTTATGATAATAAGAGCGATGGGCCTGGGCTGCAGGAAGTGTCTTCACCCTGCCAAGCCTTAATGTTGTGCATCGCTATCGTGGGACGGGCGAGAGCAAAGGGAAACACCCCAGAGGCCTGTTCACCTTTCCAAGGAGGTTCCCCTCCAACAGCTCATTGGATCTTCACCATAAGAATGAAAAGTGAACATGTTGACCATCTCCTTTTCCAAACGGCATGGTTCAGGCACTGTGTGGTTGAATAATTTATCCCAGGGCAAACTCACAGAAACCGGCTGGCATGGATTTGAAATCACCAGCGGTGGTTTTGGCACCTGGGGAACAGTTGGCAAACGTCTGGAGACATTTTTGGTTGTTATGACTCGGGGTGAGGGGGCCGGGATGCTTCTGGCATCTAGTGGGTGGAGACCAGGGATGCTGCTAAAGGCCCCACAATGCACAGGGCAGGCTCCCAACAACGAGCCGTCCGGCTCCCAACGTCAGCAGTGCTGAGGGTGAGAAACCCTGCCCCAGATTCTCTGCAAGCCTTACCTTGCAGGTTTTCTCAAGGGTCACGCAAGGTCAGGGCTGTGTCAGCACTCTGTAAAATGTGGGTGAGAGCCAGGCTAGCGCCGGCGGTAATCAGAAGCTCTAATGAAGCCATCATCGCGAAGTGGGGACATGTTGGCCACTGCATGGGCTCTGGGAATGGATTCCAAATTCTTTCTCTCTGACTCACTGGCAGATAAGAAGAGGAGGCAGAAGTCAGAACTAAGCTCAGCTTAGTCACCAGAAAAGCAAGTTATCACTGTAACGGGTAAACATCTCTGCCGGTGCACAAACTCAGGTGTAGAAGAAATTTGACTCTCTCCTATGTTCTTCACCTGGACTAAATGTCTAGCTCAAGTCCCTGTTCTTAGCAGCAGAAACTTGCTTGTAGGTGGTTCAGGACTCCTCCACTCTTCCAAGGGACACGACTAATATGGGGGATGGGTGGGCGCCTGCACGTAGGAAAGGTGGGGTCCTTCACTGAGGTGGCTGTGGTGGCATGTGGTGGCCTCACACTCACACAGCGTCTCCTGGTCCTCAATGCTGTTCCTGAGCCTCTGGGAACTCTGTGGCGCCTCAACAAGTTTATTCTGTCCTCACACTTGTGAGGCAGCTGTGACGTTCTCACCCTGGGGCACATGGGTAATTGGTGATGCAGCTACGACCGGCTGTATGATGTATAGGGCCCCATGCACAATGAAAATGCAGGGCCCCTTGTTCAAAAATGACTAGGAATTTCAAGCTGGCAGCAGGGCCTTGTATGACTGAGCAGGTCAAATGGCCATAAAGCCGACCCTGGAGGGACCCCCCAGACCCATGTGCCTAGACACCCCTCTCAGCCTGTTTTTTGCCGTTCCTCCCCAACTGCATTGGAGATCAGCGGGATCTGTGGGGACTGGCGTCTTTCCCAGGCGCTGCTGGGGAGGGGCCCATGTGGTCACTGCTACGGAATCTACTCGAAACTGTTAGGATTTCTATTATCACCCTTTCTCGGGGACACCTGACAGGATCTGACACCCTAGCTAACCTCCAGCTCTCGTCTGCTCCCCACTCCATGTGTTTATCTCGTTGGGTCCAGCAGGGAAGACTTGGCCTTTTTTTTTTATTATTTTATTGGGGAACAGCCATGGTCACTGGTTACACATAGCTTTCATGCTACAATGGCATCATCGACTCTTTTAGGGAGAGCGCAGCTCACAGTGGCCCATGTGGGGATTGAACCGGCAACCTTGGTGTTATCAGCACCACGCTCTAAACAACCGAGCTAACCGGTCACCCCTCGACTTGGACTTTAATTCTGTCTTATCTTTACCATGAGTTGTCTCAGGAACCATGTGTTTGCAAAACCTACTTTCGTTAAAACTCAAGTTCATTTCCTTTTATTTTTTGGTCATCTCTCTCCCCCAAGGTGTTGGGTACTGATGCCAGGGAGGGGACGAGCAGTCAATCATACTGAAATACTAGGAAAAACCAAGGCAGTTTTTCAAAACAGTTATCCCACCACGTACAACAAGCCACACACCACTGTCCTCCCAAAATATCCTTGCACAAGTTACTTACAAAGGCGAAGAAACTTTCTGGGGATTCTGTGGGAGAAATTATGTTGGCGGGCTACTTGGAAGGCTCTGCATATAGCCTTCAAGTCCTCGCATAGATGCCGCCTCTTCTAGGAAGTCCTCTCTGATTTCACCCAGCTCGGGATAGCTCCCCTCCTGAAGCCCCCATTACACGAAAGCTGTGTCTCTCACCCTCCATTCTCTCCTATTTCCTTCGACCTATGGGATGCTGCTGTGGACGGAAGGGAAGCCACGGGGCTTGGGAGATGGACAGATGTGGGTCATGCCTCTGTGTCGGCTTGCGCCAGCTGTCTGGCCTCTCTAAACCTTAATGTTTTAATCAGGGGAAATTGAGGATAACTATACCTACTTTGCTGGCTTGTTTGGTACTGTGCTTGCTGTTTTTGCTTTAACTTTTGTTACTGTTGGACAAGTTTTAGGCCGGCTGTTAGACGGCAGGCTCCTTCACCCAAGGCCCTATTTATCCCATCTATGTGTCGCCCAGCCCCCTCCCATCTTAGCACAGAACGTAGACTCTGGTGCATAGTAGATGCCCAATACTATTTGTTGGGTCAGAGAGGGCATTCCCCACCCTGGTTTGTTCTTCCTTAAGGAGGTAGCCACGAACTCAGAGCTTCTCACAGGTTCCCTCATTCACCTGCAATCACCAACCTTCCAGAGCATTCGCTGAGCTGACCCCCGGGTAATGAATGCAATGGCTAACATTTATTGGGCTCCTGAGTTGCACGGGGCTTCTGTGCTAAAGGAAGGGTGACTAATCGTCTCCGTTTGCCTGTTCACTGAGGGGTTTCCTGGGACATGGGACTTTCAGTCCTAAAGCTGGAGTAGTCCCAGGAGAATGGGGACAAGTTGATCACCTTCGCTAGGGCCTCTTGTGTGTTCTCCCTTCTGTATTTCTAAATGCGCTTTTCTTTAGAACAGTTTTAGATTTACAGAAAAACACAGAGAAGCCAATGTAGAGAGTTCCTGTATGCCCTGCACCCAGTTTCACTATCCTTAACATCTTCCATTAGTATGGTCTGCTTGTCCCAACTAACGACCCAGGACCGGTAGGTGCATTGTTCGATACGTTATTAACTAAAATCCATACTTTTTTCAGATGTCCTTAGCTTTCCCCTAAAGTCGTCTTTCTGTTCCACGGCCCACCCAGGATGCGTCACACTTAGTTGTCATGTCACCTGAGGCTCCCCTTGGCTGTGACAGCTCCTCAGACTTGCCTTCTCCTCAATGACCTTTACAATTTTCAAGAGCACTGGTCCGGTACCCTGTCATATCTCTTTTAATCCTCACATAAATCGTAAGGGACAGATACTATTGTTCCATTTTACAGATGGAGCTGCCGCAACTGAAGTCCAAGGTGATAACCAGTAAAGAGCTGAATGAGAGTTTGGGTTTCCCCTGGGGACCAACGATTCCTTAATCACATCAACAACAATAGTAACTGGTCTACTTAATGCTGCTCTGCCCCAGTACCTTCTAAGGAGCCTATTCACACTGTTTCATTTACACAGTCGACTAGAACTTTACAGATAAGGAAACTGAGGCCTGAGGGGTTTTAAGTCCCTGGCCCAAGTCACACCGCTGACAAACGGCAGGCCTTGGGAAGTCCTTTCTGCTTTGTCCTTCTAATCTAGGACATTCTTCCTCTCTGTGGGAGACTGCGGTTTTAAGGAACATATTCTCCCCCCTTGTGGAAAATCTAATACACCAGGGTCTCTCAAAGTGGGCTGCCTCACCTGAGGCCCTTGTTTAAAATGCGCATCCTAATTCCTTCGGTTTGGGGTGAGGCCTGAGAGCCGTACTGGTAACAAGATGGCGGATGAGCCCACAGGGAGTAGCCAGGCTGAGGACCACCTCCTGCCTACCTCACAGCTTTCCTTTCTTCCTGGGACAAAGAGGATATCTGCCATGTGCCCACACAAGGAAGTAGCCAGAGCCCCTCAGGTCACTTGCCAGCCCTCTGGAGCCTCAAATGTCAGCCGCTAGAAAGACATCTCAAAGCTGAGGCGTCCCAGACACCATCATCCTAGACGACCAATTGGCAACTCCCATCTCTCCAGCAGGGTTTGTAGAAAATGTAATTAGCCCAGGTGAGGCTCATTAGAGCCAGCCTGGAATTCTGCCAGTGCTACCAGGAGCTTTGTGCCAACCCCTTGATTTTAATATCAATGGCAGTGCTGACAAGGAAGCTAGAAGGCAGGCCAGCTGGGAGGAAGCTTTGTACCTGGGCGAGCCCTCTCCCCCCTCCCTTTGCACTAGCTCTCACCACGAGGTGAGGCAGTTGGCTTCCTCAAATCAGAGGCAGCTCATGAGTGACTTCCACAGTCCCCTCCTTTCTAATGGGCTGGGCCTCCAATGAGGCCCCAAAATTAAATGAAGCTCAGAAAACGAGACAGCGTGGAGAGCCAGATATTAATAGCCCATCACCGGCTCCAGCAGAGCCCTTGACTTCCTTGTCAGTTTCTTTGGAATTCCTGTGGGCCTTTGGATCATGGCGAAGTTTGACTTCGGAACCTCACAGCTCTGGAGCGTTTCTGCCAGAGGGTCCCAGTCCCCTGCGTGTTTCCTTGTTCTCATGCAAAATTTGGAATGGGCCGTGGTAGCCAGGGCTGTCTTTTCTGCCTGTAAATTGAGCTATTGATGCTAATGCAGTACTTTCAGAACAGGACTCTAGGCTGCCTCCCAAGTTTCTGGAGACTGCACAGATACCAGCTCAGAATTCTTATCATCGTCACCCTACCACCCATCACTATCATTTATTAGGGATCTGTGATGTGCTAGGCACCAGGCTAGGATTTTGCCTGTGTTCTCTCCATTAACTCAGAGGTGATTCTCACATTAGCGAGGAGAAAACAGGCTTCCTCAAAGCCATCCTACCACCCAGTGGGTCATCCTGTCTGCTCGGCCATGGGAGTGGAGATGAAGGTTCTTTTCCACTGTGCAAATCCCAGAAAGAGTTTTATTAAAAAGTGGTTGCTTTATAGGTTTGGTCATAAAACAGGATCTGACCATTGGGTTTTATAAAGAGTAAGAGAATGAGAAAGAGAGAAGAAAAGAAAGGGGGAGCGGGTTGGAGAGGAAAAATGAGGGGGAAAAAATCAGGTAAATTAGCAAAATAATGCCCTAGTAGTGTATGAGTGAGAAAACATGGCAGCAGTGACATGTTTACACTAAGCATTAGAGAAAATGAATTCCAAAGGGCTCTGTTAGAAATAGATGTATGTTGATGTGTATGTGTTACTTTAGTTGAGAAAAAAATAGCCCTATTGAGAAAGGCTAGAAATAAGTTTACGTATAAACTTTGTTTTCTCTTCCTGCCCCTAAAAAATAGAACTTATGCCATGGTAAAATTCCATAACCTAGTTACGCATATACTTAAAATAGATTTCTTTGAGCACCTTCTATGTACCAAGAAATAGAATTTAAAATAATAATAATAATGAATAATAATGATGATGATGATGATGATGATGATGATGAACTCTAGAACTCGCCACCTAGCAGGTAGATGGACAAGCCAGCCAGCGATTGAAATGCACTGTGAGAAGTACAACCACCTAAGTGTATGTTAGAGTCACTTGGGCGCAAGCAACAGAAACTGACTCGGGGGAAATTCACGCAAGCTCAGGGTCCCACGAGAACAAAAAAAAGCATCCAATGCAGATCTAACCGCGGTGGTCAAGGAAACGTTCTCGGGGAAGCCATGTTTCAGTGGAAACTTGGGGAAGAGGCAGAGGGGTGATGTAGCCAAGTGTGAATGTGTGTTTTTGTGGGTGTTAAGGAGGAGGGAGCAGGGCAGACAGGTGGAAGGTGAGCGTCCCCTGGAGAGATTTCCCACTGGAAATAGCTCTGGGTGAGGAAAGGGGGCTGAGGGTTGAAAACAACGTCAGGAGAATGAGTCATACAGAGGGCTCGTCCTGTGACCCCCTCCCTTCTCCTCCCCCCCACCCCAGTGCAGAAAGCCACAGAAAGGGCATGCTGTAAGAAATCACAGAAGGAGGCAGCGCAAATTGGAACTCCTCTTACTGTAAGCATCTAACACGTATTTTATGAAGCCGCCTCACAAGGAACTACTTCACTCTAGGAAAAAAGCCTCCTGGTTCCCGTGACTCAGAGAGTGATCTGCAAAATAATTCCCCAAATTAGAGTTTGCCAAGTGTAAGTTTATAAACCCACACACCCCTCCCCCCAACCCACCCCCCCATTACGTTGATTATAACTTTCAGCCCCAAGAATGAGGCCAAGAGCCTCCCCCTGCCCCTCCTCCCCTCCCTCTGTAATCCTCACCCCTCATTTCTCTCCTCTCCGTCTCAGCATCCTGCCACCCCTAAGGCGGTGGCTTGATCCCCGCGAAGCTTCCAGGGAGGTCATTAAAAACCGCCACCCTCTCCATTGCCCACCGGGCACTCCCAGCAGCCCCTGGGGCCATGGCGGTGGCAGAGAAAGCCAGTCACTCAGGAGAGGCCAGCCCACTCTGAGGACAGAGACCCCCTCACAAACGAGAGGAGCCAGCAAACAGTTAATGGTTTAATCCTGTTCAGAAAAAGTCAAGGCAGACTTGTGATTCTTGATGCTAATGAAGGTGTCACACACTGTCTAGAGAAAGTTGTGCCTGGCAATCTTCCCTTTTTCGGATGCCTACCCCAGTGACATTTCATCTCACATCCACCTTAATGAAATGCATAATTAACATATTCTAATTGTGCTGAGCGCTGCGATGATTTTGACAGAACTCGCTTTCCATGTCTAATTTGATGCTAATTTAATCTGTTCCTCTCCCGCTGACATGACCTTTCTTGATTGAGTTTCACTGAGGAAATTTTTTGATGGATTGATTTATCAGCATTACAGAGACAACAAAGGCTCAGGGTGCACGACAGAAAAATAGGAAGGGACCGGCCCTCGAAGCCAGCGCGCTCTGAACTTGCCGGCTGGAATGTCCTCTTTCCAGAGACGGCTTGTCTGATCTACTGATGGAATTTGAGAAATGTGACATCTGTGTGTGGGTTTGATCTCGCCGATAAAGACAGTAAATAGCTTATTGTCGTTGTGAAGCTTTGCGTGGAAAACTCCTGGAGGGTGCGTGGAAGGAAGCGTGGGCTCCTCCTGGTGACAAAAAAGCCAGCGTGAAAGGCTAATCCACGGGCTATGGCCCCTTCCTGCCAGGAGGCTGGGGGACAATGTTTGGTCAGTTGGCTTCGACCAGAAGGCATGGGGAGGTAGGGAAGTGTCCATCTTAAGTTAAAATGGAGAAATGTTGCATCTACATAGGTCAGTGAATATGGATTTCATATTTTCACTTGTTTTGGAGCCAGCTTAAAGGAGAGGTAAACCTTGATCTTGTGGAAATGTCTGTGGAATTTTCTCCCAATGTCCCCCTACCCTGCAATGCACAGGGTCTAACGTCTAGTGATATAAATATCTCTTTGTCCAATTCTAGGCTTAGGTGGAAGTATGTGCGTAGGATATGCGCAGCCTTGGAGCGGAACTAACCCCCACATAGTCAAGTGGTGGAGAGGGTGTTGGTCTCGCTCATTCTGCAGACACAGGGCTCAACACCAGAAGCAGAGCAAAGCAGTGCGAGAGCAGTCCCTCACCCTACTTTATACAAAAGTGGCTTCTTTCCAACAGCTGTTAAGGCTCAGCTGCGAAGGGGTTAGGCCAGGATTGCTCAGCTTTGGCAATGTTGTCATTTGGGGCCGGGGCATCCACGGGGAGCCGTCCTGGGCACTGTGGGATGCTTATAGCAGCATCCTGGCCTCGACCCAATAGATGCCAGTAGCAGAGCTCCATCCCAAGTTGTGACAGCTAAAACTGTCTCCAGACTTTGCCGAGTGTCCCCTGGGGAGTGAAATCACCCCAGCTGGGAACCACTAAGGCAGAGGACCAGCTTATAATACCTGCAACCCCCACATGTCTGTACCGCCTGCTCCGTCCCTCACTTCGCCTGCCCAGTGTCACCTCCCAAACTGGACCTTGCCTGACCCCCCTCGCTAGGAGCAAACCGTCCATTCTCTTACCCAACTTTTTTTTTTCCAAAACATAAATAACTACATTTTATTAAATATTGATTTGTATATTGTTCATCTGTACTCACTCAACTATAAGTTCCATAAAGCTGGGACCTTGTTGGTCTTTTTTTTTTTAATTGTGATAAAATACACATAACATAAAAGCCACCATTCTAACCATTGTAAAGTGTACAATTCAGTGGCTTTTAATACATTGAATGCGCAACCATCGCCATATTTAGTTCTAGAACATTTTCATCCCCACAAAAGGAAACCCATCCCCAGTAAGCAGTCACTCCCTATTCCTCCCCTCCCCCCGGCCCCTGGCAACCAGGGATCCCCTTTTTGGGTCTTTGGATCCGCCTATCCTGGGCACTCCACAAAAATGGAACCCTACAAGAGGTGCCTTTTGCATCCGGCAGTTCCTGAGTTAACATATTACCCAGCAATTCCACTTCCAGGTACAGACCCCAAAGAATTGAAAACAGGTGCTCAAACAAAAACTTGAACATAAATATTCATAGAAGTGCTACTCGCACTGCCAAAAAGGTGGAAGCAATCCCCGCGTCTGACACCTAATGAAGGGAGAAACAAAATACCCGTACAATGAAACAGTCAGAAAAGGGGATAAAGTAGTGACACGGCCATAATATGAGAAACCCTTGCCTGGCCTTCCGTTATTGCACCTTCAGTGCCCAAAACAGACAGTGCCTGATGCATGCACAGTAGACACTCCATTAACTCATGTTGAATAAATGAAAGGCACAGAAAACTAAATGAACTAGAGAGAGTCACGAACGGTGAGTAGTTACAAGTGGCAAGGGGCCTGTTATGAAAGCCAAGATAGAATCCTTAGACTCCTTGCTTTTTTTTTTTTCTTTTCTTCCTTTTCTTCCTCTTTTCCCCATTTCCTCAAATATTTGCCTTAGAAGAGGATTACTTAGGGTGTCCATAGGAAATAGATGTTTTCCTTCAAAGCAGCCTCCTGGGAGAATGAACTGCTTATCCCAACATGGTTGCCGTGACGGCAAAGACTATTTTTGCAAAACTTCTCCAGGAGCTGCCTGAGGAGCCCCACAAGGATAGCAAACTAACGAGATTATAATCATTATAATTACAATTCATCATAGATCAAAAGCAGTTTAACTCAGCAAAATGACCTGGCCTGCTTCACGATCCTTTATTCTCAGTGCCTTCTGGTTTTGCTCAGAGATGAAATCTCTCTGCACAGCCCAGCCGGACAGGGTGTGCAGGTGTGCTCCCAGAAAGGCAGGCACAGTGGAGCATGGCTGAGGGGCCAAGTACCCACTCTGCCACACCTGGGAAACCGTGCCTCAGTTTCCTCATTGGTAAACTTGCATAATCAGCCCCACTGGGGCAGTTGTCCTGAGGATTAAATTAGCTAATAATATACCCCCACACCCACATTAAGAATGGTGCCTGACCCATAGTAAAGACTTTGAGGTGTGAGCTCTTATAAGAAATGTGCCTGAGCCTTTCCAGCAATTGTGTGGCTTTCCCGGGTGAGAGGGATTCCATGTACTCTATTCTGAAAGGATCATTAACCAATCAGACATACCGTTTCAAGGCACATCTTCAACAATCTGTCCATTTCTATTGCTGTTGTCCCAGATTGCCACAAACTTAATGGCTTCACACAGCACAAATTTATCTTACACCTCTGGAGGTCGGAAGTCTAACAAAATCAATCTCATTGGGTTAAAAATCAAGGTGTTAGCAGGGCTGGTTTTTTTCTAGATGCCCCAGGAGAAGAATCTGTTTGCCTTTTCAACTTCTTGAGGCGGCTTGCATTTCCTGGCTCATGGCTCCTTCCTTGAGTTACTCCAGTCTCTCTGTCCTCATAATCTCTTATTCATGGCTCTGACCCTTCTGCCTCCATCTTTGTTTTTTTTTTTTAAAGATTTTTATTGGGGAACTGGGGGATGGGAACAACGCTGGGGAATTGGGAGAAGGGGAACAGACAAGTTGCTGTCCTTTTTGTTCTTCAGTCTAGTTGTGGAGGATGTTGCTTTACTGGCCCAAGTTGGCACCATCATTGTGCTCTTCCCGGGCGAGGCAGATCAGTCGCCGGCTTCTGGACGGCCGCTCACTGCAACTACTGGCCACTCACGCTGGCTGCACACAGTAGCCCATGGCAACCCACTGCCACAGAGGCTGCAGCCTACGCCGTCGCCGGCGACTCACTGCAGCCCAGCTCCAGGTTGAGCTGTTGTTCAGCATCTTAGCTGTGGAGGGCAGTGTCACTGGCCCTCATATGTGGGATCCGAACCGGGGTCCTCTGGCATCCCAAGCCAGCTCTTAACCATCGCACCACTCAGCCGGCCCCTGCCTCCATCTTATAAGGACTCTGATGGTTACACTGGACCCAACACCAAAATCCAAACTAATCGCCCCAATCTCAGGATCCCTAATTTACTCCCATCTGCAAAGCCCCTTTTACCGCATTAGGGACCATATTCACAGGCTCTGGGGATTAGGACGAGGCATTTTAGGGGCCATCATTCAGCTACCAGAAATGATTTCATGTTACATAGGAAACGGTTCTCAGTGGAGGACACCAGGTCCCTTCCAGCCCTCAGTGCAACTCTGCTGTGCCATTTTGAGGAAAGAAAACCAATTTGGAGGAAGCAACAGGGGAGATCTGAGATCGGAAGGGACTTCTAGGATTGTGCGCTCTTTTGTGATTCTCTGCCTCCCGGGACCTTGTGAGGATTTTGTTCTCTTTGGCCAGCAACCCCAGACTTGATGCTTTTCAAGGAGTCTAACCCCCAACACATGTCACCGTGGAGAATATCAGTTTGGCTGCAAGCTTGATCATGACGCTGCATCCTGTTTGATACATTTCAGACAGCACAGCCCCCTCGTACATGAAGCCAAAGCCTTTCTCACACAGCCCTCACACAGCCCTCTGTGCAGTCATGAATTTTGTGCTGTTGTGCTTGTTCGCTGCTGTTCCTGGAGCACCTACAGCAGGGCCTGACCCCTCACAGACAATAAACAAATAAATAAACACTTGTTGTATAGAAGAACAAACAATTGATATTGAGGGCTCCTATAGTGTTTGGAAACTATATCTCTTTTTGTACAAACTAGGAAACACATTTTGTCTATTCAGCCAATATTCCACCTGGAAAATCCTGGATTTCTCTGCATATTATCATCATCTGTGGTCACCTTGAAACTTCAAGTTTTTCCCAGATGAAACCAGACAAGAGATTGGGCAGGTCAGGTTGCTTAGAGCAGTGTCTGCTCGTTGGATCTTCTGTTCCTTCAGCACGGCTCACCTCAGTAAGATCACGGGCATTTTTAATAAGCCGGCACCCAGGGAACAAAGCTGTTACGAAATGACTGACCAGTGGTTCCAACCATAATTTTGGGCCTCCGAATACTGCTGGGTGTTTTGTTTTTTTTTTTCTTTGCCAGTCTAAAATGAAACTGTAACACTTCAATTTCAATCCATTAGAAAGAAGCAAAGAAGGGGCTATTTGCATTTGATCTGCAAATTGGACCAGAATAATTTTTGTCAACTTCTGATCTGTCAATACTCCATTTCCTCAAAAAATTAAACTAAATACTCATTAATTCACTGTTTTCCATTATTGAGTGGAAAGATTTTTTTTTCTGTCAACTGTGTTTTTATTCAGAATCAGTTATAGAATATTTTGCATTATTAACAATTGGGAAGTTGGGAAGTGACATTTCCTTTGAACTCCAAACAAATTGCAAACTTCAAAAAATGTTCAGCGAAACAACATAATATTATTATAACCCAAAGAGCCTACAACAGAGAAAAAAAACTGAAGAAAATAAAGAGATTTTTTCCCACATAGGACTCTAATGATACCTACCTCCAGTATGTTGATTTTACTGTTTATAAGTATTAATTGATTCTCTGTCAAAGGAAGTATCATTCCAGGTCATATAAAAAAATTAACTCAATTATCATCAATCCAATATTTTGAAAGACTGTATGTGGTAGGCAAAATTCTAAAGATGGACCCCCAAGATTCTCATCTCAGATTTATTCAACCAACACAAATCTAGGTCCTGTGGTGAAGGGGTTTTGCAGATGTAATTAACATCACAACTCAGCTGACCTTAAGATATAGAGCTTATCTGTCTCAAATGGGCCTGATCCAACAACAGCTGACCGACCCCTTTAAAAGCAGAGTATTTTCTCTGGAGAAGTTCAAGGGATGCTCCCCCACTAGCCTTAAGGAAGAAAACAAGAAAAAAATTGGGGTCAGACAGGTGTAAGTTCAGTTTCTCTACTTATTGGTTTAGTGATCTTTAGCCAACTTTTCCTGATAACCCTGCGCTTCTGTTTCCTGATCTATTATACTATTAGCAACCTCATAAATTTATTGCGAGGCATTGAGAGAGAAAATCTGGACAAAATAGTGCCTGCCACATAGTATGTGCACTATAAAAAGTAACTATTATTTTTGTAAATGTTCCCTTTATAAGCTTTTCATTCACTGACACTTTTGCAACCTGGGTTTTGACCCTAAAACCATGTGTGTCCATAGGAAAAGGCACAAAAAACTGCAGTTCAAGTGAGGAGCATTGTCTTAGGTTAAGAGTTTGGATAGGGCCAGTTGTTCACCCCTCTATTGTCCATTTTGGCCCCTGGCCTAAGCTCAACTTTTTTCCCCTCAGTTTACTGCATAGCTGATCAACCCTGTGTGTTTCTAGAAGCCCAAACCTTTATCACTGTACCTTTGTCAGCAAAAAAAAAAGCTAACCTGTGACCTATTTTTGCAGGGCCTCATAAAGTAACAGGAAATAGTCTCACAAATTAATTTATGCCAAGTTGGTAATGATCAATGATGGCTTAGCTACCCATACACACTCCATTAGCGACTTTTGATGCCTTAACTCTAAGAAATAAGGTGGGAATTTCAGACATCAACTTCATAGCTGATGGAAGGATCCCTGCGGGGAGAGGGCTGTAAGTCCTTTTGGTACTGCTGAAAATTGCCCCCCAGGGGTAGCTGTCTCTTCCATATCCAGCAATGACATCTACTTCTATGGCCACCCCCTCTGCTTTTATATATATATATATATATATATATATATATATATATATATATATATATATTTGTCTAATTTCTCTACTTACCACCATAAAAAGATTTCCCCAAGTTCCTTTTTTCTCATATAAATAATTGGTGTTTGAAAAAAATAAAAGTCATACCTGTTTATTATAAAGGAATAGAAAATAAGAAAAATCAAAATAGAAAAAAAAAGCACTAAAAAATCATCTGTAATCCCACCATCCATGGAAAATGATGGTCTGGGAATGTCAGGAAAGGAGGGGCTTGGGGTTGGTAAATCGGGTTGGAAGAGAGCCTAGAAGATTTGCCCTGAAGCTATGTTGCATAGCAAGTACCCCTGGGTCCCTGGGGGTATAAGTGAGTTGCTGATGGAGATTGAGACAGGGGTGCAGCCCTATTTCCCAGCTGCCCAAGACCATCTCTAGGCACTGCACCTGCCCATTGTCAATATTTTGGTTTGTAAATATTTATCGCATGTGTGTACACATATGTGTCACAGAATTTTTTTTCCTTGCAAAAAACCAGCGTCGCACCTGCATATTATTTTGTAAGTTGATTCTCTCCTAGCCTAAAATTGTGAACATTCCCTCCACCCCATTAAATATTCTTCTACGTGCATTTTTAAAGGCCACACAAAACCATTCCATGGGATGGATGCATGCTTCCTTTTATTATTGGCATGCGGTTGAATATTTAGGTCGTTTTCAAGTTGGATTCTAATTCACAGCACAGAACAAAGAATCCTTGTAAACCAACCTTCACATGCTTCCATGAAAAAGTGAAATTTCTGGGGCAATGGGTTCCATAGTTTAAGACTTTTCTAAAATAGTTGTGTCCTGCACTTGATCTCAGATTCATCACTGGGCAATGGAAACAAGGGTGTTAGAAATCTCTTTAGACCAATAGAAAAGGCGAGGCTAATGGGTGGGCACCAGTAGTCCTTGACATACCCTCTCTGTGGAAAGCGGGGGAATAGGGTGACCAACCATCCCAGTGTGCCCAGGACTGAGGGGTTTCCTGAGATAGGAGGATCTTTCAGTGCTAAACCAGGACAGTCTCAGGCAGATGAAGACAGTGGGTCACCATAGCTGGGAAACCAAGGGCTGGCTGGCCACAAGGAGAGGATATCCATGTATTAGTGAACACTGAAAAGCAGTAAGTAAACCAGCCTGGGCATCTGACTTGGACCAGAGCCATAGTCACAACAAGGTGAAAAGTTCAATGACATCGTTAGAGCCAAGATGGTAGAAGTAGTAGATTAGGCGAGTGGCCATATTCAAGAACTTTGATATGCAAGGGCGTCGTCAGAATTTTGGAGTAGGAAACAGAGGCTGCACAAAAGGGGTGCTTCTAGGGGTCCCCTGACAATTCCAGGAGACAATAGGAAGCATGGTGTTCTTCCCATGGGAGCTTCCGTTAGAGTCTGTTCTGCCCTTTAAGTAAAGAACAATGTTGATCTGAAACCTTTTCATGTCCTTTCTTTGAGGAGGTTTTCTTGATAATTGCAGAAATTCTGAATGAACCAGATGGATGAATCTTGCCATTTGGGCTTATATAGTAGTGATATGGAATTCTACCCCTTCTTAATTTGAGAAAGCGTTTGTTTAAACACAAGGAAATGAGTCCAAGTGGCCCATTGCAAAGCAGATACAATGCTTAAAACATCGTAGTGTTTTCTAAATTTGAATCTTATTTTCCTCCTCTTGACTCAAAGGGCCACTCAGCAAGCACATGTCATGCCTGCTCTCCAATATCACACAGAGATTCTTCAGAGGTCACAATTCTAGGAGGATGTCATTAATGTGGGGAAGATATAGGCAGAGTTAGACTAGCAACTGGACACTCCGAGTTCACAGTTTCATGTACCAGAGATACCAAAAAACAAATCTATACACATGATTTGTATTCATCTTTTGTTATTGGTATATGTTGAGTATTACAATTTTAATACAGTTTTTTCCTTTCTTAAAATGTGTATGCATTTTTGGCACCCTCTGTATAAGCGAATTCTTCCCTTCATAAGTATCTATAAAGAAAGCATCATTTATACATTCATTTTTATGATATGTGCTTAGTTCTAAATTATTTTCCTTTTGCATGTGGGTCTCCACGTTTTTCTTCAAGTCTTACACTGCTTTTTATTACTTTGCACTTTGGGGGTGGTCCTAGGAGAGTAGATGTCGCCTAGAGTGCTGCTATTTGTTGACTGGGCAAGGGTGTCAGAAGTATAATTTACATATTATGTGGGTTCCACCAAAAATTGTTCAATAGAAGATGTATTTATTCATTCACTCACTGAACAATTATTTATTAACTGCCTACAGTGTATCCAGCACTTGGGATATGCTGATTATCAAGATAGTCCTAGTTTCTGCTCCATTAAGATTACATTGTAAATGAGAAGACATTAAAAAAAAAAGGAAAAGGAAAAAATGACTATGAATGAAAATAAGTGCTCTGAGGAAAATTAACAACAGGGTTCAAAGAAAATCCATGGGAACAAGGGAACCCCTTTAACCAAGAAAGACCTTTCGACTTGCATGCAATAGCTCTTAGTAGCATTGTTCATAACAACCAAAAGTAGAACCACCCAAATGTCCTGCAGTGGATAATGAGTGGATGAATAAAATGTGGTTTATCCATACAATGGAGTACTAATGAACAGTTAAATAAAGTTAAATGAACAGTGAAATGAACAGTTAAATGCGGTCCTGATACCTGCTACAACATGGATGAACCTCAAAAACATATACTAAATGAAAGAGCCAGATTCGAAAGACCATATATTGTGTGATTCCGTTTATGTGAAATGTCAAGAAAAGGCCAATCTATAGATACAGAAAGTAGGTTACTTGTTCCCTGAGGCTAGGGATGTGGGTGTGAAGTACTGACCAATGGGTTTCTTTTGGGGTGGCAGGGAAGATAAAATGTTCTCAAGTGAGCTTATGATAAAGGTTGCACAACTCTGAAAACACAGTTAAGAACCACTAAATCCTACCTTTTAAATGAGTGCACTTTATGGTATGTAAATTATATCTCAATAAGATTGTTAATAAAACAAAAAGAAGGATGGGCACAAAGAGGAAAAGCTTTCCTGGAGAGGTGACCCTTAAACTGGGCTTGTACAAAGAGGGGTGTTGGCTGGGGTAGGAGAAAAGATTCCAGGCAGAGAGTCTGTGCAAAGATTCAGACATGAGAGAGAGCTTGGCATGTGTAATGCATTGCTGGCAGGCAAGAATGGCTTGAGTATGTTGAGCGAAGAGCTGAGGTGGTAATAGAAGAAATCGGGGAATCAGGCAGTAATAATCTCATGCAAGACCTTGCAGGCCTATATGGAGGGTGCCCCGCGCCCCATACTGCAGGGTCACTGATAGATTTTAATTAAGGGAGTGACATGCTGTGACTATAATTTGACAACATTTTTTCCTTAAAAAGAATAATAGCCAATATTGCATCTTTACTATTCTCGAGATTTTGCACATACTAATTTATTTATGCTTTGCAATAACTGTATGAGGAAGGTACCGTTATTTCAAGTAAGGAAAGTGAGATACAAGGAGAGCTATGAATATAGCTCAGCAAGTCCAGTACCAGAGCATGAAATCTTAACCACTGCCCTACACTTGAATGTAAGGCTAGCTTTACGGACACACAACCTGAGCAGTCACCCAGGACCCCATACTTAGAAGAGTCCCACGCTGGGCTTCATACGCTTCTGTCACCATCTTGAAACACTTAATAGTTTTTGAACAAGAAGCCTCTTATTTTCATTTTGCACAGGACTCTGCAAATTATGCAGCCAGCATTGGTTGAAAGGTCTCCTAGAGTTTTTAGTACAGGAGGAGTTATTAACCCACTGATAGGCTGGCCAAGGAGGAAGGACAAACCCTTTCAAAGTAAACATGATATTTCTTACGCATGTCCATTTTGGGAGACAGAACTCTGAGCTTCTATCAGATACTCAAAGGGATCCAGAAATCCAAAAGGGGTATGACTCATTGATATACCGGGGGCCAACCGTTCTGATTTGGGAATAGACAGATGGTGGAGAGAACTCTTTTTTTCTGATTGCTCAGCTTCTTGTGGTCCTGTATGTATCAGTAGAAAATCTTAGCATTGGTAACACTCTTTCCAGAACACAGAGAAAATAGTAAGAAGAAGGATGAATGCAAACAAGTGGAAAAGAAAAATTATAAGCCAGAGATTTTCTTTAGTGTATTTTTTCCTCAAAATCACCTAAAATTGTGTCTTTGTCTCTATCAACAGAATTTTTTTGATCCCTAAAAAACAAACAAAAGTAGTTCCTCTGAATTTATACTAATGTAAGTGGTCTAACATTGTTTACCAGTTTGCATGAATTCAATTTCTCTTTGTTCCAGAGACAAACTTGGATTATATGAGTATTTTTCACTAATTATCATTACATAGGAAAATACACCCAGAATATGTTCATAATAATAACTATGAATTATTCCGTGATAGATAATGTTAATTGCTAGTTTTAGCATTATAGTTCATTTATTCAACAATTTGTTATTATCTTAGAACCTGGCCTTCTTTTGTAACTAGAAAAAACTAAATTTTAAAGTAAGTTTTTCAATTCCATTTCAAAATAACCCCCCATTCATGTCTAAGCTGCGAAGGCAAAATGATACAATTTTTAGCCCCTAGTGCAAAATATTCTGAAAGTTGTTTGTGTTCAAAAAACAATTACACACCCATGAAAACTGGAGTTATCCATTTTAAGAATAATAGGAATGAAAACAGTCCTCTGCACTTACAGTGAAATGGTTTCTTGTTCTTCCCGTCGAGGTGCTGATTTTTCTGTATGCCTAATTGTGCAGCCCCGGAAGTCCCCAGCTCTCTGAGCTATCAAACAAGTGATATTTGTATCTCCCGGGGCTCTCCCAGGGCGACCCCACAGGGAGACCCCCTGACTCTGTTTATTCTACGAGTGAGCAATTGCATACAAATGGAAGATATTATGACATCGGCCACCAGAACAGAATACAGAGACGAGGAGAAGCTATTTCTATAAAAACAAAATATTAATTCTACTTGAAACCCGGTCTGGGTTTTCCGAAGTGGAAAACTATTCCTGGAGAGATCATTGGTTTATTTTTATTTTCAAGTTTATCACCACAAATCTGAGTGTCTTCCAAGGGCCACAATGCACCCAAGACACAAAGACTGTTGCTGTGAGACAAACAACAACGTTTTCTCATTTGCCACCTAATATCCTTTTAATATACAACACAGTTTTCTTCTCTGTGTCTTTTTATGTAAGCAAACAAACAAAAAAAGGCAAAACTAGCTGTGGATTGTTTCCATGCAGTCACTGAACCTGGGCAAACTGGAACAAACCGTAGCAACTAAAAGGAGGCAGAAAAAAATGTTCTATTCTTTTTTTTTTTTCATTTTCAACTCTTTTATGGGAAAATCTACCAATTTGTGCATAAAATAAAATGGTAAATTAGACTTGTTTGAAGAAATAAATTGTAGAAACCATTCATCCATTAGACCTTTTTTTTTTTTTTTTAATGGCCACTTGCCACTTGATGAAGCAAAAATAAAACTTCTCTCAGCTGGCAGATAATCTAGGCAAGAAAGCCCGTCTTCCTTTCCTTACGAGATGACTGCCATGAATGTTGCTTCTGTTTTAAAAACCCCACATCCTTTGGATGTTGTTTTTTATTTTAAAAACTCAAAACAAAAATCTTTTGTGGACATAGCAACACTAACTAATATTTCCAAGATGGAATGCTTTTTCTGGTTAAAATATTCTTTCTGATACCTTTCCCCACCCCACCTCCACCCCCGTTGCTCTCTTAGCCCATATCTATAGATACTATTTACTGAAGGCCTATTGTATACCAGGTACCTAGTATGTATTATTTCATTGGATCCTACCAACAATTCCATGAAGTGAGAGTTACAATCCTGCTTTGTAGGTAAAGAAGCTCAGCATTGGAGATTTCACATAGCCAGAGGCACCCAAGAGTAGAGTGGTTGGAGTCAGAACCTGGCTCTGGCCCTTTCTTGCTGTGTGATCTTAGCCAAGTTACTTAACCTCTCTGTGCCTCCATTTCCTGTCTGTAAAATGAGGGCAGTAATACAGGACCCCAATCGCTTCGCTGTAATTCTAAAATCTGAAATGTCTGAAAATTAAAGTGCTTTCCTAAATAGGACTGCAGGGCACGTGCTCATACTAAAATATTATCCGTTGTTTCCCTGGCACTCAAATGTAACTGAGCACCCTGTATTTTCGTTTGCTAAGTTCAGCAACACTAGCCTCGCACCAACACGAATGTGGCCAAACGACTGGACTGGGCTGGCACGAGGTTCATGTAATCTTTCCTCGCCCCGCGTGCTGGAGGTCTGAGCAGGGGACCAGCACACATGACGGCACTGAGCCACGGGCTTGGTATACTTGAGAGAGACAAAGAAAACCACTGCACATGAAAGAGAAAGACGTGTGGAGGGCACGGGAGATAAAGTCCGAGAGGCAGGCAGGAGCCAGGCCACACGCTAACAACAGTAAGCGGTGAGTCCAAGGTCACAGGTTAGGAAAGAAGCAACACCTGGGCTCCACCAGGGTCAGTGCTCCCGACGCATTGGCCAGTCTCTCAACGAACGTCCTGGGGGGAAAGTTACCTGCAAGATATCACTATAAAGATGTCGTCAGCCTCTGGGACTAATGAAAAGATTATTGATACGGCAGCCACTCAACTCCTACATTGACGTTTGGCAGTGGAAAGGGGTGCAACGTCCACAGATTCCGGTTCAAGGTGGGACCATCGATGTCCATGTCAAAGCGCTTGCCGAGTTTCTCTGTAACAGGGGAGCAGCTTAGTGGAAAACCAAGATTTTGGAGTGAGGGGAGAAATTATATATTTTGTAAATATAGTATAAATATATATTATGAAGACCATATAATAATGACAAAATAATTTAGTATAAGACTGGACCTCATAGTATCCCTAATCTTGTACACTTTGTGTTACATGTAACACCTTTTACATCCTAAGATTTAATTTGCACAGGACTAGACTTGGTGGGATGTGGTTATCTGGTCAACCTACTCTAGGTACGCTGGCCTGAATTTTCTAACTTTGTCCACCGAAGCCCATAAACACTTCTTGAGCTGGTAGCCTGTGTCAAGTACAGTACTGGCCACTACAGTCACAAAAGTACATAAGGGACTGTCTTTAATTCACAAAGCTTGTGTAACTACAAGTTGTGATTTTTGTCCTAATTTTAATAATAATTCCAACATTTAGCACATTCTTACAATATGCTAGGCACCGTGCTAAGCTTTCGTGTGGATTATCTTACCTGATCTGCACAAAAGCCCAAAAGTTAGCATCATCCTCATTTTTCAGATGGGGAAACTGAGGTGCTGGAGATGAAGTATCTCATTCAGGACCCAGAGCTTGCAAACAGTGGGTCTGGGGTGTCAGTCCTTGGCAAGTCTGACTCTGAAGCCACCCCCCGCCCTTAACCGTTGTGCTGTGACAAAATGTACATTAGAAACTTGTGTGCCTAGTTCAATCCCAATAGCCAATCTCCCATCCACTTCAGCTAATGTGGTCTTTTGCACAGCGAGGCTGCCTCATGCCTCCCTTTTTTCTCACCCCAGGGGCTAGTTCAGGCTTTGTTTTTGAATGAATGAAGCATAGAAAATCCACGTGCACCCACTTCCCCCTATTGGCTCTGCCTCTCCCTGCCACCCGGCCCCCAGGTTTGCCCAGCGTGGCTGTGTTTCCCAGCCCTGCCCGCATTGTCACTGCTGAAGGGATGGTAAATAGAGAATGCACCCCAAAGCCTGTCAGATTCTTCCGCATTGGTGCACCCACCCCGATGATGAGCAAACTCCTCTATCATTTGCCCAGGATCTTTGAATTTAGATGCTGGGTCAAGAAAGATGACACTTTTGCAGGAAGCTGTTCTTTGAGAGAAAGACTATTTCTTAGCATCTTCCCCGGGCCTGCAACATAATAGGCAGGTATTGTCCTGGTGATAAATGACAGATCCTCCGGAAAACAATTACAACACCGTGGGTCACAAGCCGAGGCTTCTCCAGCGGTCCTCTCTGCTTGTGGAGTATGAATCAGCTGACAGAATCAGGAGCGCTTCCAAGACCAGCCCTCTTTCCGATAACTCAATTTCTTTCCAATTTCCACTCATCTCAGTTAATAGGGAATTATGTGTCGTTCTTGAAGCTTCCCATCCACCCTTCCTTTTAAAGTCAGTAGTTCATCAATGGAAGAGACACTCCCTAGTGGGCCTTCCAGAAATTCTTTTGGGGAGTCAGCGGTCACGATGACTTGTCTGGGATCCCCATGCTTGAATGTCCACTAGACATTCATATAAGTGAAGCGCCAGTTTATAATTCCCTGAGCCTGGGCCCAAATCCGTTTCACATACACATGAAACGTATTCTTCACGTGGTTTTAATATGCACTGAATCTCACAAGAATATAACTACCATATAAATTGATGCAAGGCGGTACGGTCCTTTGTTCTAACCACACTTGTTCCGCGTTTCAGAAAATCACATTGTAAAGGCAAGACCATGAGGGGTGCTCAAGTCTTCACTATAAATGCTACAACCTGACCTGCATTTGCGGCTGTTGAGTTCAGCGTTTCTGTGTATAAAGGAAAGCATCTGATTGCTCCATCTTGTGTTCTAGCACGTCAAGCCCAAGTATTTAAAGGTTGACATGCACGTTTCATTATAAATATTGTCCTCATATTTGTCCTTTAAAAAAACTATGATTGTAAAACAAGGATTTTTGGTTTTAAAAAGAGTGTTTAGCAGACTCTGCCCATAGCTCCCCTCCCCCCACCCCCTGGAGCAATTATCCCCAGACCTAGAAAAATGTTCTCTGCTATCACCCGGCCAACCTCAGCCTCAGGGCACTTCCCTTGACCTTGAAGCAGCCCTTGACCAATGACACACAATGAGTTGGTGGATAACACACCCCTCAGGTGAGATGACCCCGAGGTGCGTTCTGCACCTTTCCCAGAGGTTTCCAGTGGGAAGGAGACTCAGATGCCCGTGGTGGTAACTCACCCTTGCATCCTGAACTGGCTTCTCGCCCTTCCCTGTCCCACTACCCAGTTCCCGCAGCAGTGCCCCGTGGGATCATCTCCCACATACACTGCTTAAACTCTTGTCTTCATCTCAGGGTCAATTTCTGGACAAACCCAACCTGAGATCAGCTGGTCCAAAGCATTTGTGTGAAAAAGGACGTTTTGTTTGAAAGCATTGAGAGTGACCGCTGCAGGCTCTGTCAAGGTTTGGAATACGGTGCAGAGGCAGGGAACGTCTCATAGGGGTGCTGACGATCCCTCCTCTTTCAGGCTGAGATTCTCTCCCGGTTCTGGATCGATCCTGAGGTACAGCTGATTCTCCAACCTTAAAGAACCCCGTCTCTGGCCTCCAGGGGTTGCTGTGTCAGACTCACAGAAAACACGAATGAGCAAAGCTGTCTGGGTGCAAGGAAAGCCATGCAGATAGAAACATCCTTGGTTTCCCACTTTTAGTAGAAACATGGATTCACAGGACATTCATCCTTTCATTCAACGGGTACTTATTGAGCATCTATATGCCAGGCCCTGGAACAAAACAGACAAAATCATTTCCCTTATCGAGTCGGGAGAGGCTGATAACAAATACATAACATATGGATTATATTAAGTGCTAATATACAGAAAAATAAAGCAGGAAAAGGAGGAGAGGAGGTCTAGAGGTGAGGGTATTGATTTTTTTTTTTTAAAGACAGGTCAGGGAAGACCTCGGTCAAGAGTGATAAATGGCCACAGACTCTCTGCCTTAAGGTGCAGGGTTGGGTTCCCCCACTAACGGAGTGCTGGGCACAGTGGGGATCTGAAGAACGTCCGTCCCGTAAAAAGACGCTTCTGCTCAGCTGCAGCAAGCATTGCCGTGTCAGAAGGCAAAGCCCAAAGGTGCCAGCTCTTCTAATTTTCCAAAGGGATGTGTCATCTGCCTAGGAGGCTGCCCACAAACAGGGCAAAGTTCCTGGCATCTTGAGGATGTTCAAACTTTCTTCAGAGTGTCTTTCAAACAAACGCCAGCAAGTCACAGTGGTGACCTGTCTTTCCCTCCCCTGCGCCACTCTTCCCCGAGGGATGGCAAGGGGAGAGGGGAGGGGGATACAGAGAAAAAGCAAACCCTAAGTTGGTAGATCCTGGGCCCAGTCGTTCTCTCTTCCTCTCAACATACCCAGAATGTTGGAAGCATCACCTAGCAAAGTTGATGGAGGGTTTGGGGTGGGGAGGGGAAGGGGACATGATGTTTTTGTTCAAAAGCTTTGGAAGGGCATGTTGCTAGAGATCCCGATAGGAAACCCCAAATAAGAAACCCGTATTGGCTCGTGGAAGTTCGGGCCTTGGCATAGGGGCCCTGCCTTGGCAGGGCTGTGCCGACATTTAGAAGCAGTGGCTGCCAACGCCTACGGAACTTCCAGCGGGAGCTTTACGACCCTCTCTCATCCAAGCCGCCATTTGGGCCGAGGCCTGATTACTTCTAATGACTCCGTTTCCACAGCGATGGCCAAGTCCTCTGTCATCCTGCCGGGGCCTGGAACAGCTCAGATTTGGGGAAAGAGATGCTCCTTGTAAAGCGTGGAGGTGCTGATGGCCACTCTCCAGGGTGCTGGCTCCTTGTGCCAAGAGCTACAATGCAGTGTGCAGAAACCACCCCTGAAACAGGGGGGACATCGGTTTGCCCATTGCTAAAGATGCCCTAGCTCTCCACTGGTTGAGAACATCTTTGTATCTGAACGCGTATGTATTTCTCTGGCCCCTGAAGGAAGCCAAGGCCTGAGAATGAAAGGAGCTTTTGTCGTGAAGAGTGATGTCTGGGCAAGACTGATTGGCCTGTTTTCTGATGCTAAAACATTCTGCTAAGTGGCCAATTGGCTCTTCACTGTAGGCTCCTGGCGTGTTGCATACACATGTAGCTGGGGTGTTGTTGACAGCTCTCCCGGGTTGGGGGGTCTCTAGCTGGTTCATTGAGTATGCACTCTTGAAACACTCGTGCCAGGGTTCCTACTTTACCACTGGATAGCCACCTCACCTCCTTTTGGGGGACTCCTAGTGTCTGGAGCTTTGCAAGTGGGGATATCTACATAGAGTAAGTCAAGTGGGAACCAAGCAATGTCTTAGGACATGGATAAGTGCCACGTTGGCTGGATGCTGGATAGTGACAAAGTGACGGTGTGGTCCCCTACCACAGGGAACAAGCAGTGGTCAGTGGTATGCACACATGATGTCCTGCTGGCAATGTCTCAATGGCCACACGGCTTCTGGGCCTTCCACCAATGTGTATTGTTGCTCTTGTCAGTCAAAGCCACCCATCTCACTCCTTCACAGCATCGATTGGTCTCTCTTCTTGAAAAGCCCCTCCAGCTCAGATCTCAGGGTCCCCCTAGGAACCCACTTCCTTCTCCATCAACGCAAATCGCTTTTTAGTCAGTGACACAAAGATCCTTTTCTTTCTTCTTTTTTTTCCCCTTTTCTTCCAGAGAATAGAGCTCCCTGTTGCCTCCACCACAAAAGCCTTTCTTCCTCTTTGTTCTAAATCTTGAAGAGTCTTGAAGCCCAATGGCAGAATCAGCCAAAATGTATTGATAGTTTCTCTTTCCTCAAAGGTGGGAAGGCTTCACACTCAAATCTTCTGATGTAGCAAAGAAAGGAAGGGGGAAAATAAAAGCAGCTAAGTCTCCACATTAAAAGAACCTGAACTCCTGTATTCACCCACCTGAGAAGGAGACTTACTTGGTCCATTCTCCCAGAATTTAGTTGAGAGGAAGTTGCACAGGATGAGGGATTTACTGTCTACTGTGTAAGCAGTTTCTTAGATACTTTATCAGTGCCAGGAGGCAAGCTAGCCAGTCTCACGGTCCACAATTTCACTGAGAATTTTTTCTGAGAGCTGATACATTACTGTCTTTCTGTCTGTATGTCTGCCTATCTGTCATGTGAATTAAATAATGGGGAGGCTATTTAGCCTATTTCAGGAAATACATCTTCTGAAAGGAGTTGGTGCCTGTTTTTGCACTCAATCGCATGGGTTGTTTCATCATCAAGTGATCATCAATGTTTTGGTGCTAAACTCCAATGGCCCCGGCTCTAATGCCAACCCCACCGCTTACTCCTTTTTGTGGGAGATGACTCAGCCTCCACAAGCCCGTCTTCTCCCCCCAAATGCAGGTGGTGACAGACTTTGCTCACAGAGCTCCTGTAAATATTAAATGAGAGAAGCTACATCAAGGGCAAATAGGAAGGCGTCATTGCACATTAGGCATGGCTATTGTTGTTATTAGGAAAGGCATAGACCAGGCTCCATTCTATAGTTTTCCCTTTTGGGTCAATGGCTTATGTTATTGTACATTCTTCTTGCAAGTATTAATAACAGAGCCATGTGTGTTTTCAAATAGCAATAACTGCAGATATCAATATTCAAATTACTCTGTGCCAGGCAATTTACATGCGTTATCTCATTCAATCCTGGCACCAGTTCCGTGAGGTGCCATCATTGTCAGCTCAGCTTTGCCGATGAAGGGCCCGGGCCACACAACTTGATCAAGGACATACAGCTTTACGTGTCGACACCAGTATCCAAACCTGGTCCTGACATCACAGCCCAGACCCTTAACTCGTCGTACTTTGCAGCGCCTCGCAGTTTCAAATGCCAGACAGTTCAGAATTCTGCTAATTCTGCAAGAACTTTCTCCCACTTAACCCAAATTAGACTAGCTTTCTGTACACTTGCTTTATGTCACAATCCTGAGATGCTAAGCACTGCTGAGACGAAAGCTGCAGTTTTTGTTTCTTCTCTTTTTCTGACAAGCCAGTGACTAGAAATGAAAACCAAAGGCAAATCTATTTGTTTTTATTGTTTTGTGAACTTCAGATATTAAAAAAAAAAATGAACACAGATGCAAGAAAGTAACTTCCGTGCACTTGTTTATACGTGATATATACAATTTGGACTCATGCGTGTGTCATCCCCCCGCGCTGGGACAAAAGGTCATTACAGCAGCTTGTCAGAGGCCCCAGAAAAACTCCTGTCCAATGGTCTGTTTGGTTATTATTATTTTGGTTTATGTGCTTCTAGTTGGAGGTAGGGGTTCTTTTGGAGAAAGTTGAGTCATCAAAGATGATGCGATCTTTACACAAAATGATTACTGATAAACCAAACCAACATTCTTACAGGGTTTCAGAATCTATAGTAACTTTTACCACCATGGTATTGTTATCCAAGCCACAAACTGATAACAATGTAGGATAACATTGTCTCTCATGAGCGAAATGAGGGAAAATGAAGACGGTGTTAAGGATTTTCAATAAGTGAAATTTCACTGAGTATAAAGTATTATGCCTTATTTGGTCCAATTCAATAAAATTTACTAAGCATCGTCTATGTGCCAGGCGCTTTTGCAGGCACTGGTGAACACAGAATTCTTGTTCCCGTGTAATTGTTAAAGTGTGGACAAGCAAACAATAAAATGAATATGAACGAACGCACACGTCAGGGCAGAGCGGGTGCACCGGAGCGAAGGGAGACGGCACTGACAGCTGACATTTCAGCAGAGACTTGAGTGAGTTGAGGAAGTAAGGCTTGAAGATAACAGGGAAAGGTGTTTTTTGGAGAAAGGGAACAGTAAATGAAAAGTCCCTGAGGCTTGAATGACCCTGTGTGTTTACAGGATGGCAGGGAGGCCAGTGTGCAGGGCAAAGCAAGCTTGGAGGAGGGAGATGAGGCCTGAGAGGACATCATGAAGAGTCTGTTAGAGCCAACACAATTCTTATTTTTACTCGGAGCTTGTGCGTTTCCTGCATCTTTGGGGATAGAACCGCCTCTTATAAACATGAAAAGATAGGAATGGCAGTGTTCTTTATTTTTCTTTAAGTCTTTCTTGGCAAAATAGGGTGTTGGAAACTCTTTGTCAATTCCTTGAAACATGTAAAAGCTGGTCTGTGCAGCCTGGAAGTCTGGGATGTCTGCTGTAGCAAACGTCTTGTGGCTTTCTGGAGGTGGAGATGGCACGGTGCAGGAGGAAGTGCCGGTACCAGACCTCCCCTGTCACAGACACGTCAGGTGACAGGAGGCAGGGGACTTCTATTTCTGGGTTTAACTTTTCCGGTCTCTAAAATGAGGAGAGCAGCTTAAAAGAATCCTGAGTCAATGAACTCTTAAAGGACCAAGAAAACCAGCAGGTGGGGTCAACAAGTCAAGAAGATCAGACCCGGAAGAGTGACAGGTCCCCGGGAGCTGGACCAGGTGGGCTCTTTATGAAGGGACCGCATAGTCACCGAGCGGGAAGGAAATGCAAGGGTTACTGTCACCTCTGTGGAATTTTCAAGCAAAAACAGAAATCATGGTTTGTAGGTGACACCTCTCTGTTCGTAAGTATCTGCAACTATTTCAATTTAAAAAAGCAAAACAAAACAAACAAACAAAACACGGTGTGAGCCCACAAAGCACATCTGTGGGCTGAGTTTGGCTGTAGGATGGTGTGTATCCATTTCCTGGGGTGGCCATAGCAGATTACCACAGGCTGGGTAGCTGAAAACGGTGGAAATGGATTCTCTCCCCATCTTGGAGGCCAGGAGTTTGAAGCAAGGTAGGGCCACGCTCCCTCTGAAGGCTCTAGGGAGGGCCCTTCATGGCCTCTTCCTGCTGCTGGCATTCCTCGTTGTCTCTTGCCTTGTAGCGGCGTCACTGTAGCTCCGACCTCTGCCTCCTCCTCATTTGGCCTTCTTTTCTGCGTGTCCGTGTCCTCTCTCCTTATAAGTCATTGATTTAGGGCCCACCCTACTCTAGTGTGACCTCCTCTTAACCTGATTACATCTGCAAAGACCCTATTTCCAAACAAGGTCACATTCACGGGTACCACCACTTAGGACTCGGTCATACACTTGGCGGGGCAGAGGGGGGAATTCAATTCCACCCATTCTAGGAATGTATGGTTTCTATTATGAATTCATCAGGATGGAGCTTCTGCCCTAGAAATCTGGGACCCATAAAATGATTAAAATCTACTCTGTTAAGTTTAGGGTGGCCATCTCTTCGGGATGTCAATGATAAATGGAAAAGAGTTGGGACGGGTTTTCAAAACAGCTTGTCCTGGCCCTGAGACTTGGATCAAGTCAGGCACATTTGGTTCTTCAAAATAGTGTTGGGCAGTTTCCAAAGGCTGCCATACAAGGTATCACCAACTGGGCAGCATAGAACAACAGAAATTTATCCTCTCACAGTTCTGGAGGCTGGAGTCAAGGTGGCAGCAGAGAGACACACAGGCTTACAAGGTTCTTGGGCAGGACACGCCCCCCCCCTTGCCTCTTCCTAACATCCTGGTGGCTCCCAGAAACCCTCTGGGCTTGTAGCTGCATGACAACCTCTGCCACCTCCTACTCCTCTCCTGCTTAGGACACCGGTCATTACATAAGGGTTCACCCTAATCCAATGGTAATGGATTTGGGGGCCACTCTATTCAACTCAGTATAGATTCTATTACTAGTAAATCCCCCCCATCTGCCTGACTCTGTGACCCTAACTTTTCTAGCTTTTCTTGAGCACCGTTGCTAATCTTTCCACCCACCTATAATACTTCCTTAAGGAAAGCTTGCATCAACGTCCAAACATACCAATTAAAAGTCCGACTTCAACTTGAAAACGTCATTACTGGTAAAATAGTTTAGAGGGGGGGAAAAAGGCTTTATTTCCTCTGACATTTTTAAACATGATATTTCCTCACTTCTAGATTTTAAGCTCCAGAGGACCCCTCTGGAAAGCTACCATAGGAATCACAACATAGAGGGTTCAGGGGGAGGGAAACCAAAGCACTTTCTCATTTTCTTTGTCTCAGTGAATAAGAACTTTGAGGAAAGTGCTCCATGCCTTTTCCAATCATATTCCTTTATGGCCTTTTCTAACTGCAATTCTTTATGAGTTTCCTTTCCATCACATTTCTGATGAGTCTTTTTACTGCTTTGTACGACAAAATACAGCAAACCCTAAAATATGGATGTCTTGTTCTTATGAGAAAATGGAAAAGTTCACAAGAAAAGAAAATGACATAAGATGAGTGAGTCCATTCTTAGCGATGGTATTCAAAAGTAAGAAGATTAGATAATGATGCAATTAGAGCCATTTCTATGGTTTTTCTATAATTCTGAACATTTGCTGACTTCTTTGACTGGTTTGGTATTTATTCTTATATCATATCAATTTAAAATCACACTGTATGCTATGTCCAAAAGGGAAGACAAATTATGAAGAAAATATGTTCGGTGAAATTTTTAAAGGGCTATCTGATTCTGACCTGAGATGTTATTATGAGGCCATCCAATCATTTGGGTCTTTTTTATTCTATCATTTGTGTTCCAAGTGTTTAAAATATTTAAATTGTCTTTCTTCTTGTTTCCCTAACGAGAGTTTATTTTCATCCAGTACATAATAACTGACAAGAAATGGCTTTCTTTTTGTGTTTTCAATCCAGTGCAAATGGGGAAACCAGTTAGGAAGACAATGATGGCTTCAAATAGGGGGGAAGTCATCAGAAGTAGTGGGATTCAGGATATAGTTTAAGTTTAAGCCAACAGGATTTGCTGATGGTTTGGCTGATGGTAGACTCGGAGAAAGCAATGAGTCAGTGATGTCTTTATGATTCTGTGAATGAGGTTTTTATGAAATCAGAGCTACAGGTCCAGGGCACCAGGCTTCTGGAGCCACGATCTAGATGGGGTTCAGGGGGAGCTGGACAAGCTTTCTCCCTGGAACAAAGGTCACTGTTACAGTCACAATTCCAAATTGGGTTCCTTTTTTTTTTTTTCCTTTTTTTTAATTGGAGAACAGTGTGTTTTTCCAGGACCCATCAGCTCCAAGTCAAGTAGTTGTTTCAATCTAGTTGTGGAGGGCGCAGCTCAGTGACCCATGCGGGGATCGAACCGGCAATCTTGGTGTTATGAGCACTGTGCTCTAACCAACTGAGCTAACCGGCCGCCCCAGTTGGGTTCCTATTAAAAGGAGAATAGACCACTTTGGATTACATCACTGTTACTCAGTGATATATGTACTACATATACCAGTAGGATTACTTTAAGTTGAAAAAAAACCTATTTTTAATATAGCCCTATCCCAAGTCATAATTCATGAAATTATGGCTTTGGTGGGCATATTTTTAATTATAATTTTCAGGTATTTATTTCATTGAGAATTCTATACACACGTGAATGTGCATACACACACACACACACACACACACACACACACACACATCAGTCCATCAAACCCATGAGGACATGAATTGGGACTTAGGGGTAAGACTAACTTTACAAAAGCTAGTCAATTTTCAAAAGTATTAAGAGAATAATAATAAAAATAGGTTCTAGGCTGTGGCAAAAATTGTGAAAGTGGCCCACAAATAATTGCAGTTTGAAAAAATCGAATTAGATCAACTCTTATCTGCATGCGTGTGAAAATGACAGCAGACTAAAGCTCAAATTTAGTTAGTGAGACATTCATCTGAGCCACAGTCTATATACTTCTACAAATCAAGGCGACAAACTAACATAAAGCAAGGAGATAAAATGACAGGAATCCGCGGGGTGATATGAGTGGTACTTATTCCCCAAATGGAATAATGACTTACGAAAGGAAAGTTGAGTGAGGAAAAACATTGATAATTGTCCAATAAATCTTTCCATAACCTCCCATTAGTCATCACAGCATTTCTGTCTCTCCTTAACCCACTGAGGAAGAGAAGTCAGACGGAGGACGCCGGCGACAGATGACTAGAGGCCATGCGACGGCAAAAGAGCGCTACGGGTTTCCCCATCTTGGGAGACCTATGGGGGTTTCCCCTCCTGTGACGTCAGCACCACCAGCTAGGCTGTCAGACAATTGGAGATCGCCGTGTGCCCTTGTTAGAACCACTGGGAAACACCCTTGTGCACTGACATCATGTTTGCTGCCTTAGCCGTGGGACCTGGGTCAGGTCAGGTTATCCCCTCATTCCCAAAAGGAGCGGAAAAAGTTCTGAGCCGGGACACCGTTTCCTGCAATCTGGGGCATAAACTGTGGTTCTGGGTACTCACCAGCTTTCTCAGTTTGACTTCCTTTGTTCATGTATTCTTCATTTATTGGGTGCCTCCTATGCCAGAGACTGATATGATAACAGGAACAAGAATAAGCGCAGTCCTCAGAGGCTCGAATCTCATCAGCCAGCAGGAGGGAAGCTATCCATCGGCTAAATCCATATGTAAGTGGCGAGTGAGCATGGTATCACTGAGAAGCACAAGTGGAAGAGTCTGTGCTACCTCGTCTTGGGAGTTACAGGGGACTACCCTGAGAAAAGAAAGTTTGGGGAGAAGCTAGTTAGCCAAATGAGGAGAGAGAGGAAGAACATTCCAGACAGGGAGACCAACATGTCCTAACGCTCTGACTTGAAGGAACTTGCTGTGTTTGAAGAACAAAAGGAAAGTCGCCATGGTGGATGGATAGTAAGTAGGTTTGACCCAGACTTTGGGGTCCCTCAAGATGTGGGACTTTCAATGCTGAAACCAGGAAAGTCCTGGCAAGCCAGGATGAATGGGTCAGCCAAATAGTAAGCAGTAGAAAGAGTGGTGTTGAGTTGGGCTGGAGAGGTGAGTAGGGACTGCATGTAGGAATTACTGCTGGTTACTGCTAACAGGTCCTGCTATCCTCTCTGACTCCTTGGGACCTCAGGATAACAAGGATGTACTCTTCCAGTTATCTGTTGCTGCATAGCAAACCTCCCCAAAATTTATTGGCCTAAAAAATTTACTTATTATTATCTCTCACAGCTCCAGGAGTTGACCTGACTCAGCTGGTGGTTCTTACTTGGGGTCTCTCATACAGTTGCAGTCAGATGACAGCTGGGACTAGAGTCACTTGACGGCTTTACTGGGTTGAATACCCAAGATGGTTTTCTCCACTCACGTCTGGCATCTCAGCTGAGATGCTTGGAGCAACTTGGAGCTAGCTGAGCACTTCTCTCTCTCCCTCCCGCT